>NW_006160056.1:741158-741385 GCF_000334495.1 Tupaia belangeri chinensis
CTCTCGGGCGCCCGTGGGGCGTTAAAAACGCTGCCACCCTGCCATTAAGGTTTGCCCAAAGCTGCGAGCCAGATCTCTGGCAACTGTCCTATTTCAATAGCGGCAAATGCTTGTGCTACAATCGCTCGATCACGCCTTTGTTGGCGGAGCATTTTACCTAGGCAGAAGAGGCATAGAGCACACAGGAACACGATCAACAGTGCCAGGGAGCCCATTCCCGCCCACTC
>NW_006160056.1:743114-777414 GCF_000334495.1 Tupaia belangeri chinensis
TGCTCTCCACGCTCCCCACTGCCCTACTTCCTTAAAGTTGTTTACTGCTTTGAGCGCTCAGCGGGCTTCCGTTGAGCGCCATTTTGAAATAAGCGCTGAGGGCGATGGGCGGGGGCGCTCCACAACTTGTGTCAGTCTGTAGTGCGATGGTTAAGGTTGCTGTATCCCACAAGGCCAATTGTGAAGTTCAAGTCCCAGGTCCTGCAGCTTGAAAAGTACACCAGGTACATGTGTATGTGTGCCCAAAATCCTTAAATGAGGGAGAGATGGAGGAAGAGGAATTGCAGCATTACCATTCCCTATGGGGGGGCGGGGGGGAGACGTTCTTTCTCACTTCTGTCTCTTTCTCTCCTCTCTCTCTCTCTCTTTCTTTGTCTTTCTCCAGTGAGTGCATTTACCCTCCAGCAATTATATTTTCAAAAATAAAAATTGAAATAAAGGGACCAAAGATAAAAACTGAAATAAAGGGACCAGCAGGTGGTGTAGTGGTTAAGGCACTGGACTTCCACATGGCTAATCACAGTTCAAAACCCAGACCTGGTGGCTTGCTTTCTCATCAACCCCCACCCCACCCCTCTCTGGTGAGTGCATGCACTCCTATAGTAAATTTAAAAATAATAATAATAGTAAATAAAATTAAATTAAATAATTCTTTTTTTTTGAGAGAGAGAGAGATTTTTGCTATAGGGTGCATGCACTTGCCAGAGAGAGAGAGATATAGAGGGACAGAAAGTGAGGAAGCACCTCCATCCCCCATGGGGGATGGCCATGCCTCTGTCCCTTTTCGTCCATTCTCCTCCCAGGATTTTGGGCACACATGCACGTGTGACTGGCGTGAGTTTTAAGCCACTGGGTCCAGGATTCAAACCACGGTCAACAACATGAGAGTACAGCAATGTAACCATTATGCCATCTGCTGGTCCCAAATAAAATAATTCTTAATAAAAATAAAAATCTAATACATGAGGTTATTAGCAGATAAGGCAAGCAATAAAAACATATAACCCAAAAACTTGTACACAAATGTTTATGATACTGTTATTTAAACAATCCGAAAACTAGAAACAATCCTAAACATTCATCAGCTGGCGAATAGATAAACACAATGTGGTATGTGCATTCAATGAAATACTATTCAGCATAAAAAGGAACAACTACTTATATTTTCAACGACATAAATGAAACTCAAAAATATTATGCTAAGTGAAAGAAGACACAAATAGTTGTATAAAATATCATTCCTTGTATATAAAACTTGTAGAAAAAAATAAGTTCATACACAGAGAAAATAGTTCAACAGTTGTCTGAGGCTGGGGTTGGGAATAGAGGTTGACAACAAACCAACAAGAATAAACATTTTTTTCTACTGATAAAAATGTTTGAAAACAGAATTACGGTGAGATTAAGCAAATACACAAATTTACTAAAATTTATCAAATTGTATACTTATGTTGGGTTAATTTATGTTATGTAAAATTATGAATTATCTCTCTATGTAGAGATAGATAGATGACATACATAGATACATAGATAGATGATAAATAGATAGGTAAATGATAGATAAATAGGTAGATATAAGATATCTTCAGTATCTAGCTGGCTTCTAATCTGTGCACATAAAAAAAATCCAGATAAAAATTTTAAGAAATTTACCTGTGATTTGAGAGCCGTCACACTAGAGATGGAATTTGAAGTTTGGGTTCAACCAAGTTCACTACCTTCTGAAACAAAAATATCAGAACTTTGGAGACTATAACAGAATGCATAACTTAAAACTGACAATGTCCAGAATATAGTGAACATATTTAAAAATTACTGAATATGTGCACGCACACACACACACACACACACACAAACAGGACAATGTTATCCATTCTCAACAGAAAAGAATATATCTATTATTGGATGATCTGGAAGTTGGAATTAGCAGATAAGGATTTTAAATCAACTATTATAATCATGATCACTGAGGTAAGAAAAAATTTGCAGTTAATGAATAAACTGATAGGAAGTCTCAGTAAAGATATAAAAACTATGAAACAGAAATTAATGAATTCTAAAACTGAAAAACAAAATCTCTGATATTGAAAAATTATTGTATTACAGACTTAGCAACAAAATAGATATGACAGAGAAAATAGTCAATGAACTTGATTTTACAACAATAGAAAAAGTCCAATCTGAAGAAAACAAAAAGGAAAAAAGGGGGGAGGGCCCTGAGAGGACACAGGGACAAATTTAGAAGAGCTAAATCTGTATAACTAGAGTCCACAAATGAGAGAAAATATGTAGTAGAAAAGAATTTTTAAAGAAATAACTAACAAAATTTTCAAAATTTGGTAAAATGTGTAAATACACAGACTAAAGAATCTCTGTGAACCCCAAACATGACAAACACAAAGAAGCTATGTGTAGATACCCAACGGTTTAACTGTTGAAACCAAAGAGAAAGAGAAAAATATTAAAAGCAGTCAAAAAAAAAATTCTGTTCCCTGAAACCAAAAAAGCTAAACTCGGTGAAACAATATTTTTAAAGTACTGAAAGAAAAAAAGTGTCAACCCAGAAATCCACATACAGTGAATTGTTGTGTAAGAATGAGAGTGAAATAACAAGATTTTCAAAGACAAGAAAACTAAGAAAAGTTGTCTCCCAGCTAATCTGAGCTCCCAAAGAAAATTCTTCAGGCTGAAGGGAGATGATACAGATGAAAACTCAGATCCTCAAGAATAAAGGAAGAGACTTGGAAATGTAACTATCTGAATAAATCTAAAAAGTTATTTTATCATTTAATTTCTTTAAGATACATCTAGATATTTTGGTAAAAATTATAAAATGTATTATGATTTTATAGTGTGTTTTATAGTGTAGATATAGCCTAAGTGTCACATAAAGGATATGTTGGAGAATAATAAGCCTATTGGTAGTAAGGTCTATGTTTTATGTAAATTGGTATATTATTGACTCAAAATTGAGAGTAAAAGTTAAGCATATAAGGGCCAACAGGTGGCATGGTGGTTAAGGTGGTAGACTTCCCCATGGTGGAATGTGGTTCAAGTCCTGGCTGGCTGTTTGCTTTCTCATGTTCTTTCTCTCTCTCTCTCTCTCTCTCTCTCTCGCTCTCTCGCTCTCTCGCTCTCTCTAGCATGTGTGCCCAGTAGCAAATTAAACTAATAATAATTAATTAATTAATTTAATTAAATAAATAATTCTTAAAAAAAAAAAAAAACAGTAAGCATTTGGGCCAACCACAGTTCAAGTCCTGGATCTGGCAGCTTGCTTTTTCACTCTTCACCACACTGCTTTCTCTGTCTCTGCCCCTCTCTGATCAAATTAAAGTAAATACAGTTAAATAAAATAATTCTTTAAAAAAATGTAAGCACATATATTATCCCCAGAGCAACCACTTTACCTGGGGTTATCATCTCCTAAAAGCAAGACCTTTGCTTTATTCATCTTTCATCCTGAATCATTCACCACAGAGTACTGAATTTAGTATAAAGAAACAATATTTTGTTGACTTGCTTTTTTTTTTTCTTTTTTGTTAAAGTACTTGCATTTATAAGAGAGAGGAGAGAAAAGACAAAGAAATCACCTTCCAGGGGGATGACCACAGCCCTTTCTCTTCCATTTCCCTATCAGATTTTTGGGAATAGGCACACATGCACCCAACATGTTTCTCAAGGCACTGGGTCTGGGACTCAAACCACTCAATTGACTATGTGGGATCCAGCTACTTCAACCTTTGCAACACCTGCTGGCCCTTTTTAGGCATTTTGAATCAACGTTTTTTAACTAGCATTGCTCACAGTTGACTTATGATTATACTCTTAGTACGGTGTTTGGCTTATGCAAAGGGCACATGTAACACTACTTACAAAGAAATAGGTTGTGCTTCCTGAAGAGAATTTTGAAGTAGACAGTTCCCAGTACCAGCTCTTCAAAACTTTGTAATCCCTGGCTAATCACATATATATCAATTCTGTACTAATCAGAATATCTTCTATTCCGCAACTTTGGTCAATCCCTGTGTTATATAACTCCACTGTACAATAAAAGCCTCTACATTTTCAAAACTTTTGTTTTGGGACAACCAAATAGAAAACAAGATTGGCTCTAGTGTCCTTTCAGATAAAATAATAGCAACATAGCAGTCTCTTTGAAAAACCTTTGGACCCTGAAGTCTTTTGGAAATCAGAACATCTCAGATTTAAGAAATGTGTGAGTATCTTATATAACAATCTCAGACGAGGGTCTAGCAACAGCTTTTAAGCAAATGCATTAATACTTCCTCAATCATACACATAAACATTCTAGGGTAAATACGGGCTGTAAATTGCCACAGGTCAGTTCCAGTCAGATCTTCCCGCTAATAATGAGTTTACCACTATATGTGCCATGTTTTTTTAGCTTTTCAATTTTAGTTCCAAATAAGGGATTGTAGACTTATGATGGCAAACATTAAATCACATGTATAGTGATGCACGTTCCAAATGCTTTACATACCTACAGACTGATTCACAGTAAGTCTATTGGGGAGATATTGAATATCCCCATTTTATAAATGAGGAAACTGAGGTCCAAAGAGGTTAAGTAATTTACCCAAAGCTACACACTAATAAAGAAGGGATGATGATTTTTATTCCCGAGCTTATTCCTTACCACCTTGCTACACTGGCCCCCTGAAATCTAATTTAAGTCCTAATTATCTGTAAAGCAACACATTTAAAGGTCATCCTAAATAACAATTTCTAAATTCAGCTAAATAGCAGGCAGCTTCTGGCCAGAAAGACCATTAAGACCGAAGAAAAACTACTTCGCTCTGCATGCAGTCTTGCACTGTGAACAGAAATAGAAAATCTTATTCAAAGTACCAATAAGTACAATATTCACCAATATGTACCAATAACCAAATTTGTTTTTCTGTGCCATGCTGGCAGTGAAAGACATAGCATGGAGTGAGAAATTGGTGGGGGAGGAGTTCATCAGAGTGGAAAGTAACATATGAGAAGCAATCGAATCCCCAGGTGGGAAGCCTTTTTCTGTTCCCATGTGTTCATCTTTTCTCTTGGGAGAACAGGATGGCAAGTTGTCTGGGCTTGACTAGAAGTAACATTGCATCAAGTCTTCTAGACCTCTTGAGGAATTACATAAAACTTATTTTTGAATGCTGGTTATTGACTTAGAACATTTTTCACCTCTGATTCACTCGATGAATTAAATACAACTTGAAAAGTTTTGCCAGAATTTTCAACTTTAAATATACAATGGTTTCTTTGAGGTCTGTATAGCATATATAGCAAATCATTATTACCTCTTTAAAAACTGAATGATAGGGACCAGCAGATGGCATGATGGTTAAGGTGCTGGACACTCCCCCGTGGCTGCCTATAGTTCAAGTCCTGGACCTGATGGCTTGCTTTCTCACTTCCTCTTTCTTTCTCTCTCTCTCTCTTTTTCTCTCTCTGTTTCTCTCTGGCCAAATTAAAAAATAAATAAGTGAATAAATAAAATAAATAATTACTTTTAAAAAAGGAATGATCAGCATTTTACAAGTTAGATTTCTTTATCGGTATATAGTAACCATACTTTGCCCAAATACATTCTGTTTAGGTGATTTGTAGTATAGGACTTCACAGGTAAAAATTTATTTTATTTAATGAGATGTTTTCACTGGTAGTCAAAGAAACAAGGTATTCATTGTGTCCCTTGCCATTCTGGATGCAGTCAAATCTAGGCTAGGTCTAGCTGGTTGAAAATCATTTTAATTATATGTCTATAATCCTGTTGAAAAACAATCTGCCTTATTTTATACTCATGTTTTCCCATTCTTGTTTCATACCCTAGGCCCCCAGGTAATCACAGCTTTGGCTCATACATTTGAAAAACAAGTTTTGTGAGATTACATTTGATTCTCCTTGGTGAAAATATTATAATTCATTGTAATATTGTATTTGTGGTATCCAGAGCACATACAGAGGTAAAGAAGTTTAAGGATCAACGGATGTGGGAAGTTCCTACAACAATGAAAAACAAATTAGCTGGATTTATCTTGCAAGATTTGAAAAGCAAATGAGAACGTAATAAGCAAATCACCTCCAGACCCCAAACTTGAATACAATCAAGAAGCATTAAAAAAATAAAAAGAGTTTAAAGCAAATGGACAAAAGTGGAAAAGAACAAAATTGTATAGTTGAAACTTTCAAATAACTCAGTAGCCCCTATTATCTCTCTCCCCAAGGGCAGAAGAGCCATTACCACCGCCGTAGGAGAGTGAAATATTCTCTTCATTGCAGAATCGAACCAATCTCCCTTTCATATGGGTGATCACAGCAAGGGTAAGTACACTAAGTGAATCAGGGAAAGAAATTGCCGGCAGGGATGTCTGCAGACAAGGCGTGAAAGAGCTCTTTTCTGGGTTTTACCAGGGCAATCACATTAAGGTAAGAGAAACTTTCAATCAACTAGAAGAAAAGGTTATTATCCTGCAAGTCCTCTTTCTCACCTGGTTCCAATTAAATATTACAGTTTAAGAAGGAAACTAGTATTTGAATACCACAATAGGCTAGGGATCTTGACGGGTATTTTTTTTTATATGATCTCACTTGATGTTATAATAAATTCTGTGACTTAGACATCATCTTCGCTCATTATATTGAGAGTAAAGAGGAGAAGCCAGTTAACTCGTCCATCATTATTCTCATAGTTAAGTGATAAGATGTGATTCAAATACAGGTCTGGATAACTTTAAAGCTTATGTTCTTCCCATTATATTTGGGAAACTTGCCTCTCAAAATGGTTCTCTTATTTTTCCCTCTCCTCTCAAAAATAAAAACCCATTCCTCTCTCTCTTATCTGAATCAGTAATTCTCCCTACTAGAACCTCCAGCTTCCCCTCAAACAGAGACTCCTCTTCAATCAACAGTTTTCCCTTGAACACCTTCAGGAAATCCCACCTACAAAGACACTTTGGACTAGGAACCAGCAGAGTTAGGTCAAAAGGACAAAATTATTTTAAAATGTACTTTTTAGATGGAGGATACGATTAATATTTTTATTTTGTAATAAATCTTGGCAGTTTGTGTTTAGATCAGTTCTAGGCCACTGTTTGAAGTGGTACCTATGTAGTCAAGTGTCAGTCATGGTCAGCAATGCCTAGACTTCAGGTCTCCTCAGAAGATGTTGCCCCACAGGGCTTTTGGGATGCATCTGACGATGAGAAATGGGGAAATGAATATTGGCTAATCCTTTAGTCCTTTCCTTTCCTAACACACATCAGATTTCACTAAACATGTGAGGGACAATGAAAATTAGTTCGAGGTAAGAAATTTGAAACTGCACATTAAATATGAATTTCCCCAACTAGACACAAACCACAGCAGAATTCAATTCACCTACACAATAGTTGTATAATGATTTCCACAATTCAGGATCCCTCCTTTGCTGCTAACATATGTGGGGATTGGAACCCAAGGAGAAGTACATGAACAGTGTTTATGAATATTTTGTTTAGGTCATAAAGAGGCATAATGGAGTATGTGCATTCTTACCACTGAATACTTCTTCGGAGACCAGAATTTTCTTGGACTATCAGATCTACTGTGTCTCCTGATCCACAACTGACTTTAACACTGTATAACTGCCAACTCGCTTTTTAGCTTTCCATAGCGATAGATAATAGCCAACCCATTTTTTCATAAACTCAGTTTTACTCAACTTTGTTAAACTCTCAACTTCCTAAGAATACTTATAACTGCTATGCGCTGTCTATACAAGCTTTTTAAAAACTGCATTTGTAATATATATATTTTTAATTTGCGATGGGGGTGTTGGCAGGTGATATGGTGGCAAAGCACTGGGCTCCCACATGGCCAACCACAGTTCAAGTCCTGGATGTGGAAGCTTGCTTTCTCACTTTCCTTCTCTCTCTCTCTCTCTCTCTCTCTCTCTCTCTGTCTCAGCCTCTCTCTGGTTAATGCATGTGCACTATAGCAAGCAAAATAATAAATAAATAAAATTAAATAAATAATAATTTAAATTTGCTATAGGGTACCTGTATTCACCAGGGAAAGGAAGAGAGAGAGACAGAGACAGAGAAACAGAGAGAAAGTGAAAAGGCATCCCTCAAGGGGGATAACCACACTACAGTTTCTTCTTTTCTATTTTTCTTGAGGGATTTTAGACACACACATACATATACCTGGTGTGTTTTCCAAGCCACCGGTTCTGGGACTCTTAACTCCACAGTTAGCCATGTGAAATCCAGCCACCTGAACAGACCACACAGCTGCTGGCCCAGTATTTATAATGTTCATTTCAATTTTCTTTTATAAATTCTACTGGGTTAGAGCAAAAGTCAAAAGTCAATACATGAAGGATTATAGTTTTCCCTAAAACTGGGAGATGATAGAAGATAGACTTTAAAGGGTTAAATAGAAAGACAAAATAAAGAATGAAAGCTCTGAGGCCAGTAAAATTGACTGTTAAAGAATGTTTATGTAACCAGTTCCCTTTGTTCTGATTTCACCTTCATCAAGTAAGCTTCAGGTTATAATTTATACCTCATGTTCAATTATCTACACAGAATGGACTGATCATAGACTATAGTTCCCTGGTTAGTGGGACAATTATGTTTCCTGTCCAAAATTAATAAACTGGCGCTCGATTTTAGATATCAACCGTGCGAGCTTGGTTTAAATGAATCTGTCACTGAGAAATATATTCGTTCTTGTGAGTTGCCAAAACACTTCAGGGTTTCAAGCCTAGACAAGCTCAGGTCAGATCTTTTGTTGTGATATAGTCACCAAAGCAAAGCCCCCTTGCTGGGTTCTGTGAGGTGTCTAGTAAGCCAGCTGCTGTCCTGACCCCAACAACACTCCACTCACAAACAGGGTCTGTCTTCACGTTTCTGTTTCTTCTGAGCAACAGTGTTAAGTACAGCAGCCCATTAATTGTTAGCATCCTAGACAGCTTTATGGACAGGAATTTACCACAAACAGAACATTCTTCACCTCTAATTGGAGGGGGAAATGCACTTTTATTGTTTTCTTGGCTCACCTTATGTCGATTGTCACTTCTAGTGAGAAAAACTAAAGACAGGAAAGTCAATAATCACCATCCTCCCCTTGCCACAAAGCACACCAAGCTAATACATAAAAGGTAACACTTAAAAATAATATTCGAGACTCCAAGGCTTTTTCCAACTTACTATACATACTGGCTTTTGCCGGTTTTGTTAAGAAAACAGAAGATTTTTTTTTTCCTGTGCAATTTTTCTGTGTCTCGAATATCTGAAAGTAGACAGGTTTGCAAATCCATCATCAAGGTAGGGTGCTGTAAATATATTTTATTCATGTTTACTAATGTTATCTAGAGAATTATTTGCTTTTCCTACTGTTTCTGGGGAAAAGTCAGACTTTACAGGACTATCACAAGCACGGATAATGTAATTTCATGACAACCAACATGAAGAAGCTCTCCTCTATCAGCTTCCAGGTGTATTTTGAATTTAATCAGCTGATATTTATTGAGTCTCTAATATGCGTGCTCAGCACAGAGGAATCCCCAAGTCTATATTCACAAAATATAAACTGTTACATTTGAAGTAGGCTTTATATATTTATTTGAAACTGTGTTCAGACAGAGACAGGTTGGGGGGAGTTTCATGTGTTCTCATGTTACTTTCAGAAAAAGCTTGAGTTTTTTTTTTTTCTATGTAAAATTAAATAAGCCTCAATCTTAGCCATAAGGTAAGTGAAGGAGAACTAAAATTCAGCTCAAATGTCTCAGCCACAGAAGTATCATATAGTCCCAGTGGTCAATAATAGCCTTTAAAATCAATTAGCCAAGGGATTGCTATTGCATGCATAGCCATACAATCCTATGGAAATAAAGTAGGCATTTGTTGCTTGAAACTATAAGCAACATCACTGTATAAGCCACCCTATTAAAATTCATTGATACAATCTTGATGAAAAGGAGAAGAGAGAAATAAGTTTCTGTAATAAATAATGAATGTGTAGCTTATTATTTATTACAGAAATAATAAATGATATGCATAAAAATGTATGATTCCTACATCTCATATCAGCTCTTTTTAACATAGATTATTATGCTTATTGTTTCTAAACATGTAGGGATGATACATTCTTCTGAATGGTAGGGAGACTGAGGATCCATAAATTCTTCAGAGTCTAGGGGAATCTGACTGTGCATTTTCAGGATGCCTTAGGGAGAAAAATGAGAATGATATCTGATGAGATGATAAAATTGTACTGGGTTTAGAGAATAGATTGTGCCAAGAGTTAACACTGTTCTCTTTCCCCTGAGTGAGCATAAAGCCCCTCTGAGAACCGAAAGATGTAATGTGGCTGATTCAGAACAATATTGAAAAGTCTCACAGACTGAATTTAGATGGCTTAGATATATTTTCCTTGTCTTTTGTTCTTCCTTTAGTGTAGCATTTTTTTTACATGTTTATTTTATTTATTTCTCTTGAGAGGGAGAGAGACCCTCAACAGAGTCTGGACACAACCTGATCTTCCCTCTGACTTCCTAGCCAGAACCACAAGTGCCTCCAAGTGTGCCTGCCATGTTCAGGTCAACGCAGGTTCCCAACCTGAGCATTTTAGATGGTTCCAGTATCGCACAGAAACATCCTACTGCTTATGCCACTATAACTGGATCCCAGTGTAGCACTTTTAATCTCCCTCATCTCAACTTCTATTTATTCAGTTTCTTTTACAAAGTCTCTCAGTAATCCCAAACTAAACTTTCTTCTGCTCTCTGAACTTTCGCTTCTCGTCTCTGTGACTTAATATATAGTAGACCTTTGTCAATAGCCATTCTACTTCGTCATTGCCTTACCCTTTTAGAAAATAGTTTTCCTTCTTTGTATATGGTTGTAGCTGGAGGGTAACCGGAGGGACCTGGCTTATCAGGTTCCCATCTCTAAGTCCAGGCAGAGAGTGGACATCTGACTCAACCCTTAGCCTATTTTCTGTCCCACACCATGAATTCGAGCAAGACATGAATAAAATAAATGGTTGACAGTCATATATAGCAATATCAACACAGCAGAATCCTGACTAGACTGCTCCAGCCGTGTTACGACGGCTGTGTTCCCGCTTCTCTGCTCTTCGGACCTCTCTGGAACCCTGCCATAGCCAAGCCTAACTCCCTGCCTAGACTCTACCTAATTTTGAGAGCACGTCATATCTTTCAAAATAGCCTCCATTTTGCTTAGTCAATGAACTTCTGCTGCTCACAACTAATATTCCTTACTAATATACTATATAAGTCAGCATTTACTTACATATTTTCCCTCATTCTTACACTTAGAGTTTATCTCACCACCAGGATTTTAAGTTACACAGTTCATATAGAACAGTAAATACTGAAAATCTTGGGATCGAAGAAAACATAAATGAAGGAAACTGAAATGATAAAGGAATAAACAGACATTGTGGTTAAATAACTTGCCATAGGTCACATAGTTAGCAGTGGAATCAGGTCTAGAATGAGAATTACCTGCTCTGCTGTTCATTGCTCTTCCTACGAGAACAAGCTTCTCTCTTGTTCATTAAGCGATATCTTTTGAAAACATTAAAACTAAACTATGAATCATATTCTCAGATAATATTCAAAGAGAACATAATATGCATGCAAACACCTAAGAGCAGTTAGAGAGCACTCTAACAAAACAATAGAACTGCATCCGTCATTTTAGGGTGTCATCCCGCAGAGCTAATGGAACACAGGAAATAATTCCCAAGAATGTGCCAAAGAAAGTAATTTCCCATAAGAACCTAAGGAAATATATTGCTCTAATGATGGCTGCAATAACTGATACACTATTCATAAACCTTCATTTATCATGAGCTTTATAGAGTTATTTCCATACTGAACAGAATTTTTTTTTCCTGTTTCTTCCATGAGGCAGCGGCAACACTTAATGTTCCAGGATTAACTAAAAGGTATCATGTTGGATTCAGAGTGACTATTTGCATAAGTGTAGCAGGTAGAAGTTTAAAGATTGTGCTGAAAGGTCTGTAATTCATATTAGAGAAGAAGCCAGGAACATTGCTGCAAGAGAGCTGAGCACACGTCTCTTGCCATCTGCGCATTCTTTAGTGTGGTTATGGAAGAACTCTGCTCTAATGAGAGACAGTGTATACTGCTCCTGGCAGAGATTTCCGTCTCTGGAGTGCAGAGCTAAGTCCGAGAGGATAGATTTCTTGTTCTGGGTTTTAAATCATAAATATCATAAAGTAGAACTTTTGACTGCTGCACTTTCATTATTTTTTGCGTATTTTCTACATACTAGCAAATTAATAGTTTCTACACATTTTCTATGTCCTAGCAAATTAATAGCTTTCTCTCGGCATGATTAATATGAACTATTTATAACAAGAGATGGCACGATTATTTCAATCTATTTCAAACAAGTATATCATTCTGACCCTACATGTCAATTATAACTACTTCAGTATGAGCACGAGGGCACTAGACAAAGACTTAAGCCTTAGGTATAAGAGCTTAGTGAGACAAAAATTAGAATAGCATTAATGAATATTTGATACCTATCTGACCAATGAGGTCAGAAGGAAACAAATGTGGGACGTCTTAGTTTCTTACCCCTGAAATCAGAATGATTTAGAATTACAGATGGGTGGTACATTAAATAAAATTAGATGAATAAATCCAGAGTCTCCTACAAGAATGCTAGGGCCAAGAAAATGTTTGGAAAAAAAATTTGAGAGATGCATAATTGCCATCAAAATGTTTTACCTTGGCCAACAGACCTTGTTACTTGGCTTCTGCCCATTTTGCCGGGATTATCTTTTATTACCACCTGCCTCATTTCACTAAGCAAACTCCATCCATGCTGGGTCTTTTCTCTCAGTCTTTCTTCCTTTCTTTCTTCCTTCTTTCCTTCCTTCCTTCCTTCCTTCCTTCCTTCCTTCCTTCCTTCCTTTCTTTCTTTCTTTCTTTCTTTCTTTTTCTTTTTTTTTTTGGAGAGGTTTTTGCTATAGGGCACGTGCGCTTGCCAGAAGGACAGAGAGAGAGAAATAGAAAGCAAGAAATCACCCCCTTGGGGGGATAGCCACGCCACAATCCATTCTCCTCCATTCCCCTCTGGGGGTCTTGGGCATGCACGCGCACAGGCCGGCGTGAGTTTAAGCCACCGGGTCAGGGACTCCAATCGCAGTCAACTACATGGAAGTTCAGCAACAAAACCATTATGCCAACTGCTGGTCCCTTCAGTCTTTTTTTTTCTATTTAACGTTAAAAAAAAAAATTTACAGAAGGTGTGTGTGCTCACCAGAGCAAAAAGAAGACAAAGAGAGAAAGAAAGTACCCCCAATGGGACAAGGTTATGCTGCGACCTTTTTTCCTACATTTCGTCATCGGTCAGGATCCACACAGGTGGCCTGTGTGTTTTTCAAGCGCCCTGGCTAAGACTCAATCTACATTCTACCATGTGAGATCTGTCTCCAAATGTGCAGAGCTGGCCTTCGCAGTCTTAACGTAGGGACATTTTATACTTTTGCCCTGGAGTTTGGAATGAGTGGCTCTTTCTCTACATGGATGCTCTCAACTGAAAGAGGCTCTCCTAGAGCACCTCAGCTCAAATGGCCTCCTAGCATTCTCATCTCCATAGCTGCTTCTACCTATCACTCTGTTTACATCACAGCATTAACACCATATAAAATGACCCCATTATTTGTTATCAGTTTAAGGAACAAACACGAAACAGCTTTTCTTTCATTTTTCCTAACCCCTCTCTTTATCCTTGCACTGTGCAATTTCTTCCCTCTTACCAAAAACTCAGGCCATTCTCACAGCTGCTGGGTTACTTTCAGTTATTAAAAATCCAGTTTAGGGACCAGCAGGTGGCATAGTGGTTAAGCTGCTGAACTCCCACGTGATCAGCTGCATTTGGAGTCCAGGACCAGTGGCTTGAAATGCATGCCAGGCATATGTGCATGCATACCTAAAATCCCAAGAACAAAGTAGAGAAGAAGGCATTGCAGCATGGTCAGTCACCCTGGGGAGTGATTTCTCACTTTCTGTCTCTGTCTCTCTAGTGAATGCATGTGTCCAATAGCGAAAACCTCTTGAAAAAAAAAAAATCCTGTCCACTTCATTTTTAAACATCAGTCTCACTCTACTTCTCAAGATATTTCTTCCCTGGACCAGCAGATGGTGTAATGGCTATGTCGCTGGACTCCCACATAGTCGACCGCGATTCGAGTCCCGGACCCAGTGGCTTAAACTCATGCTGGGTATGTGTGCACACGTGCCCAAGATTCTGAGAGGTGAATGGAGGGGAAGGGATTGTGGCTTGGCCATTCCCCCGGGGGGTGATTTCTCGCTTTCTGTCTTTTTGTCTCTCTCTGCCTTTCTGGTGAGCATAGATGCCCTATAGCAAAAACCTCTCCAAAAAAAAGATATTTCTTCCCAGTATCCTCATATCACTCCACATTCCTTCCAAAACTAGGGCTTCTGCAAAAGGAAAAAAGAAAGAAAGAAAGATAACCAAGATCTTACGTAATTCACTGCCTATTGGTGGTTCTGCCTTTATTACTGAGGTTGCTCTGGGATTAAACCATCTGGCCTTTGATGTGCCATTGCAGCAAGCTTCCAGCTGCTGGTTCTGCAGGCAACCCTGAGGGATCACAGGCACAGACAATCTCACTCTGGCTTCAGTTAGCGTAATGGCTGTGTCGCTGGACTCCCATGTAGTTGATCGTGGTTCAAGTCCTGGACCTGGTGGAATAAACTCACACCAGGCACATGTGCATGCGTGCCCAAGATCCCGAGAGGAAAATGGAGGGGAAGGGATTGTGGCTTGGCCATTCCCCCGGGGGGTGATTTCTCGCTTTCTGTCTTTTTGTCTCTCTCTGCCTTTCTGGTGAGCATAGATGCCCTATAGCAAAAACCTCTCCAAAAAAAAGATATTTCTTCCCAGTATCCTCATATCACTCCACATTCCTTCCAAAACTAGGGCTTCTGCAAAAGGAAAAAAGAAAGAAAGAAAGATAACCAAGATCTTACGTAATTCACTGCCTATTGGTGGTTCTGCCTTTATTACTGAGGTTGCTCTGGGATTAAACCATCTGGCCTTTGATGTGCCATTGCAGCAAGCTTCCAGCTGCTGGTTCTGCAGGCAACCCTGAGGGATCACAGGCACAGACAATCTCACTCTGGCTTGCTTCTTTTAACCCTTCAAGTGGTAGCTTTGGGAGTCTACCACAAAGCTTTTGGCATTAAGATCTGCTCACCAAAGTGGGGTACTCTGAGGTAGCTCAAGTTTATCTACAGTTTACAGTGTCTATTTGGACTGGAGAACTTTCATATCTTTGGTACGTGAAAGTGCACAGACAAGAAAGTCTCGCTGCTCTGCCATTTGTTTCAGATTTTTTGTTTTCTGTGTTGAAATGGCACAGAGGCAGAGCCGCAAGTATATACATAAGCAGATGATCTTAGAAAAGAAGCTGTAATCTCACTTTCTTGCAGATACTTCGTGTTCCTAAGGGTGACTTCAACTCCCCTCATTTGGCTTTTGGAGTTAATAAATGCTTACCTTATAGAGACATACACTCAACTCCATGAAGTATAGAAAAAAGCAAATGCCAAGCACTCTCATTTAGTCAGTTAATTCTTTTTTCCTCTCTCATCTTTTTCTTCTCTAGATCCTCTCATAGAGACTGAGTAAGGGTGAGAAAAGGGAAGCTGGCCTGATGTTTGAGAGAATGACTTAAGCAATCACAAGTCTTGAGGTGATGTCTGTCCTCAATTCTTTGCTCTGGCTTTAGAACATTTAAAGAAGGCTATCATTTGAAGATTTCATTACTACCCAGTGCTCAAAACGTGAAAAGGTGATGTCAGAATTACAATAGTCTGTAACATAACTCTTCTGTAACAATCTAGTGACCATGCTGGACCTAGAATCAAGGTTGTTACTATTTTCCTTTCTTTCCTTCTTTTTCTTTTCAATTTTCTTCTCTCCCCTTCTTTCTCTTTCTTCACTCTCTCCTGCTTCTTTTGTCCCATCATTCCTCTCCTTTTATCTTCTCTCTCCTTTCTTCCTTTCTCCTTTTCTTTCTTAAACATGGAACAACAACAACAAAAATGTAGTGCTCAATACCTATACGTACGACAGAGAGGATTATATTAATTTAGGCTAAAATTTCAAAATGTTGGGAAACCAGAACAGCACATTGTAGTACTAATTTAGAGTAGATCTCTGATAGAGCACTGAGCATCAAAGGACTTTATGCTAAGCAAACAATAATATAGTCATAAAGAAAGAATCGGACATTGCTCATATCTTTAACATGAAAAGGATTCCAAGCCACAAAAATGTCTTTTTACTCAAACTTTTTTTAAAAAAAATATTTCCTTAATTCCTCCTCCTACTTTTCAAAAAAAATTTTATAATCATGATTGAGTTGGTATACATGTGAGAGTATGTATGTGCGAAACAGAGAGAGAGAGAAAATGAGATGATCACCCTCCACAGAGTCTGGTCACAACATGATCCCCTTCTCCAGTCTTCTAGCTTATGGGATCCTAGGCACTTGTGCCTGTTCTTGGTTTGTTTCAGACTCACTGGGCTTACCTAGGACTAATAATAAGGGAGTGAATAGGAGCCTTTGACTCCACAAAACCCTTTACAATGTTACAGACATTGAGTTTCCAAAATGATCTCCTCTTGGGACCAGCAAATTGCATACTGGTTCCATTGCTGGTCAACTGTGGTTCAAGTCCTGGACCCAGCAACTTAAAATTCACACTGGGTGCATGTGTGTGCATGCCCAAAATCCCAAGGGGAGAATGAAGAAGGAAGGATTGTGCATGGCCATCCCCCAAGGGGATGCTCCAGTGAGCATGAGCACTCTGTAGAAAAAAAATCTAAATAAATAAATAAATAAATGAAAGATCTCTTCTTAAATGGTTTTTCCCCTCTTCCCTTTATTGTCACCAACACCCTGTAGGTCATGCTTTCTTTCAAGTTCAATAAAATCTTTAACATGTGTTCATTTTAATATTGGTGAGAAAGTTAGAATTTTACCTTTTTAAAAGGAATTTTATTTTAATTTACTCTCCAATGATACAGTGTAACTTCTTAACATTCAAGGTCACCAGCAATATGGCCTCTTGACTGTCCTACACCCCTTGCAATCTCTTTGATACTAAAACAGCCTATCCCATTGTTCTGTGAATATGTTGTAGTAACTTCTGTTTCCTTTGTATGGCTTTTGGCCAAGACTCTGCAAATGTGCATTTCTTGTCTAATACTATAGGCAGACCCAGGGACAAAGTGGTCCATTAGACCACTGAAATCATCTTGATTTCACAGTTAGGAAAGTGCTTCATAGATAGCTAAGTCGAAATGCCCACTGACAACAAGTTATGCCTCACAATAGCAGTCTTTGTGAACCTGGATTTTTGGTGCAATCATTTGGTGATCTTTCTCAGAATATAATGCTTCTGTTAGGTGAGAGATTATTTAAAAATCTGGTTTGTTAGTCTTTACTTGTCTGATTATTTGTGAGCACTACTCAATCAAGAAAACATTTTACACTCACTAAAAGAAAAACCTCTTTCTGAGATCTGCATTGGTAATAGCTATTTGTGGTTCTGTATCTGTTGCTGACTTACGATGGAGGATGTAGGATTGAAAGTGCAAGTTCTTAGTAAGTCTGTATTCCTGCTATGGAGAACAATCTTTACCTTTCATTGTGAGCCTGTGACATTTTTTCAACCTCTGGAATTTGTGTATGTTATAAAGTCTCTCAAGTCTAAATAGTGCCATTCTAATTGGTTCATAGGGAAAAACAAGAACTTAGACAACTAGTATTCCCAAGTTTCTCAGGAAATAAAAATCAAACATCTAAAACTAGGCTTAATGTTTAAAATTTTTTTAATGGAAATCTCAAGATCAGAAGCAGGTTTTTGTGAAAATACAAGTTCTAATTAAAAAGATGGATTTTTTATAGATGTGGCTTGCTTGATCATTTTTGGCTTGGAACAGCCATTTGACTTTTCCCTGGTTTTGTCAGTGTGGTTGAACTGATTTTCTATTGGTGTGTAGTAATATTGCCACAAACTTTTCCATTTAAAGGAACAAATATTAATGCAGCTTTTGCTAATCAACGAAAGCAAAATTTATTAGGTTCTCTAACAGTAAAAGAGAAGATTACCATGAAAGATCCCAATAATGTCTCAAAATGAGAATATACGAGGAGGCTATTTACAGAACTTGGGAATTAGGGCTTAGTTTAAGGCAGGTTTGTCAAAACAGGAAACTAATTGAGCTGGAAGACAGTTTATGACATAATAGTATAGGATTAGGGAAAATGGGAAGGCCAGCTACTTGACATGAATCTTGATAAGTGAATTTTTTGTTTTTGTTGACTGTTTGGCTAGGTGAGCAATTTATTATCCTGATAGGCGAGTTGTTTGGCCAGATAAACAAACGAGATTGATAGAGTGATTTTCAGGAACTTCCTAAGGCAAATAGTAGCCAAATAGTAGTTATTATTCATTTATAGCTTTATATTCCAAGGCAAGAATTTCCTGAAACAAATAGTTAACTAAAATTGATATGGGGACCTTAGTGCTCAGCCTCAATCATTAAATAATGTGCTTAAAACTGATACAAGTTATTAAACTAGCATACTAAAAAATTATTCTCTAAGTTGTAACTTGTCAACCTAACTATGATACTTATTTAACTGCTAAACCTTGGAGTAGCCTTAAGTTATTTAATAAATAACCTTGGACATCTAGGTAATTTTTAGTAAAATAGAATACTGAAATTTGATCATCCAACATATGTTGAATGTATATAGACTTGTTTCTTTTATTGGATTTATATGTTAATTATTATGGTGGCTTTGCTGATTTAAAAAGGTAAAAAATAGATGTGTATGATGCCAGAGGGTTATATGCATGTATATATGAGTCTTGATAATTTGCTAAATTGCATATGATTAAGACTTTTATACTCCTTTACAGTTTTTTTTATGAAATAGAAATTAGCTATTAGACTAAAAAGTATAAATCATGTGTGTATGTTATACTTTACAATGAAAAATAACAATTGGTTTCTAAATGTGAAAAAAGTATAATTCATTTTGAAAAGCAATAGTAGCAGAAATTCATGACTATGAATGCAAAGTAATGAAAAGTGTTTTGTTTTGAAGAAGAATAGCATTGTCTTAAAAAGGTCTGGTTCTTCTAGAATTAAAAAAAATGATTGTGTAAGACAAATCATAAATAAATAGAGTTATAGGTACACAGAAAAAAATTATTTACCTCTATCACAAATAATGAGTTGAAAAAAAAGACGCAATAAGATGTATTCATTTTTTGGCCAAGTTCATTCAGTGTTGATGGGTTTATTGGTAAGAAAATTTATTCTTAAAATAGAGCAGAGTGCTTGTGATTCTGTATTGCTAAGGAATTAATGTGAAACTAGACTTCTGTTTCTTATATATTAAATGACAGCTTACCTTGAATTATTTGGTTTTCTCTTAGCAAGGGGTAATAAAATGCTATTCTTTTACGTTCTACATGATCTGCCAGCATGGCAGAAATTCCATATCCCAAGGAAATAGTTTTCTGGGTGTTTTGTGCTTTGTCAAGTCCTTGATTATTAAGCAACAAAAACTCAAAGTTCCTAATTTCTGAAAGAGCTAACACTCTTTTATTTTATGCCACACTATTATAATTTAAAATATTGTACTGTCACTTTGATTAATAGTCATTGAATTTGTTAAGCATATTTGTTACCTAAGCACACCTTAACCTGTCTTCCTAGGAGATCCAAACTACTCTGATAGCTTTTTTGATTCTGCTTTGCTATTATCATATTCTAGATTTAGAAAAATAAAATAAAATTTTTAGCTTTTTTTTTTTTCTTGTAGACATATGCACTTGAGGGAGAGAGACAGAGAGAGATAGAGGGAAAGTAGAAAATCATTCCCTTGGGGGTGGGGGGACGGGGATGGCCACGCCACAAATCTTTCTTTTCTATTTCCCTCTTGGGATTTGGTCTTGCATGCACATGTGCCCCATGTGATTTTCAAGCCACCAGGTCCAGAACTCCGATTGCAATCAACCATGTGAGAATCTAGCACCTTAACCTCCACGCCACCTGCCAGAAACAGGATTTTCTGTTCTTTTTTTTTTTTTTTTTTTTTTTACACAGAAAAATATCTTTGAAATTTCCCATAAGGACCCTTGGAAAATCATAATAATTTAAATTATTTTGCCATATAAATGTAGTGATGGGAGGGGGGGCAGATCATGGCCTGGTGGTTAAGACAGCCAGGCCAACCACACAATTTGTATCTTGGATCTGGCAATTTGAGAAACACAGTCAAAGCATGTGTGTGCCCAAAATCTTGAAAGAAAGGAAATTGTGGTATGACCATTTTCTATAGGGAGTGCTTTCTCCTCTCCCTCTCTCTATCTCTCTCTGGCAAGTGTGCACACCCTCTAGGAGAAAAACAAAAAAACAAAACAAAACAAAAACCAGTAGTGCTGTCCAGAATAATTGCTTTCTTAGCATTTAATTTTTATTAATTTTTATAATACTGTTGTAAAAATGATTTAAAAAGTGAACACATAAAAGGATATGTTTTATAGATAAAATATTACTTATATGTGTGTTAAAATATTACTTATATGAGATTATATGCAGTACAGAATGAATTGAAAAGCCCTGGATTTCAGGGGGTTTTCAATTCAGATTTGTCAGTGCTCTTACTGTCCATGATGTGTCCTTATTCTAAGACAAACATGGATTCAATTCTTATTTAAAAATTATGCATTGTATCCCAGTAAAGAATGTCTTCAATTTTGACATTGTTGGTTATGCAATAATGTAACCTTAATTTCATTCCTAGATTTCTATTATCTTCTGAGGATTGCTAAAGGATTAATGGGATAAGATTTTTGTCTTCAACCAGGAAAGATAATCTCAGAATTTCATGGAAAGGACTATATCAGATGACTTTAACTGTTGACATTTCTGTGGATAGGTTCATGTGTTACAGCTTTGTAACATTAGGATAACATTGCTTTCAGAACTGTCAGATGTACATGGGATGCTAATTAGGATTTTTAGAACTCATTTTTTTGGGGGGGCCAGCAGGTGGAGTGGAGGCTAAGGCCTGGATTCCCACATGGCCAACCATGGTTCGAGTCCTGGATCTGATGGCTTGCTTTCTCACTTTCCCTCCCTCTCTTTCTTTCTCTCTCTGGTGAATGCACATACCCTCTAATAAATTTAAAATTAACAATAATAATAATAAATAAAATGGAATGAATAATTCTTTTTAAAAATTTAAAAATAAATTAAAAGAATTATTTATTTTATTTCATTTACTATTTTTGAATTTGCTATAGGACAAATGTATGCACCAGAGAGAGAGAGAAAGCAAGCTACCAGGTCCAGGACTCAAACTGCAGTCAGCCATGTAGGAATCCAGTGCCTTAACTACCATGCCAGCCACAGGATTTTCTTTTCTTTTCTTTTCTTTTTTTGACCTTCTGGCCATTACCAGGACTAATTTTTAGTACAGAATCAGCTGACTTTATGAAAGTGGCCTGATGACCTAAGATTCACCAGGACAATAAATAAATACATTAAATATACTGATAAGAAAAAAATTGTAATTGGCTTGAAATACTGCTGAAATTTCTTTTTTAAAAAAAGAATTATTTTATTTAACTTGATTTATTCATTTATTTATTCTAATTTGACAAGAGAGGGACAGATTAAGGAGAGCAAGTGAGAAAGCAGGCCTCCAGGTATGGGACTCAAACTGGGGTCAGCCATGTGGGAATCCAGTACCCTTAACCACCATGCCACCTGCCGGCCCCGAAATTTCTTTCTTATCATAAGGGTACTTCAAAAAGTTTGTGGAGGGACCAGCAGTTAGTGCAATGGCTATGTCGCTGGACTCCCATGTAGTTGACCACGGTTCGAGTCCTGGACCCGGTGGCGTAAACTCACACCAGGCACGTGTGCGTGCGTGCCCAAGATCTTAAGAGGAGAATGGAGGAGAAGGGATTGCGTGTGGCCATCCCCCTGGAGAGTGATTTCTCACTTTCTGTCTCTCTGTCTGGCGAGCGCACGTGCCCTATAGCAAAAACTTCTCAAAAAAAAAAGTTTGTGGAAAATGTGGAAATGAAGTATAAGTTTAATTATTGCATAAAGTTTTTGAAATTTACACATAGTTTATTCCTTTGTTCAGGCATAGTTTCTTCATAATTTACATTTTTTTCCGTGCAGTTTTTGAAGACCCCTTGTATTTTCTGATAAGTGTGTGAGAAAGGCCTCTTCTTTAAAAACAAACAAACAAACAAACAAAAACAACCTTATTAATTTTATTTACAGCAAAGAATGTGTGTATATACATGCACCTGTGAAAGAGAGGAGGAGCATGGCTGACAGGGTCTCATCATGTCATGATTCCCTTTCCCTGACTCTCTATCTCACTCACCAGGATCTTGGGCACATGTGTTTTCAAGCCAACCTGGGGATCTGAAACCACAGTTGGCCATGTGACTTCCAGCACTGCAGTTTTGTTTGCTACCTAACATACCAGTAGGCTTCGCCAGTAAGCCCGTTCTTTTCCTTTATAATTTATTTCTAACTCTGTAACTCTCATTATCAAATAAATAACTTAAAAGTGGCTTCAAACACTCAACGTCCCCTTTCAGAAATTTAAAAAAATTTTTTTTATTCATTTAATCAATATATATCACTCAGCTTGTAAGTTGAATTTACCCCACATGAATGCACTTCACACCAGTCCAGTTGAGGTTATAAAACACATTATCATCAACAGATAACAATTCATTTCTGTGTCCCATAAATCTCTTGCTTCTCTATTTCCCCCCTTAATTTCTTTTCTTACCCTCTCCCCCATCTCCCATCCTCTTTCCATACTGTCTCCATTACCTATAACCATTTTCAATGCTTCTATGTCCTCTAATCTTTCAGTTTCCACCATAGAGTGTGGACAGTCAGTGTATATTAAGTGGAGACATATAGTATCTCTCTTTCATAGCCTGGCTTGCTTCACTAAGCAGTAAATCTTCCATATTTGTCCACTTTCTATCAAATGCCACTGTCTTTTTGTTTTTTTTTTATAGCAGAGTAGTATTCCATAGAGTACATGTGTCACACTTTTCAATCTATTCATCTGTTCATGGACATTTGGGCTGGTTCCATTCCATGTCTTAGCAATTGTGAATAATGTTGCAATAAATATAGATGTGCAAGCACTTTTACAACTGAGCATTCTCCTAACCTTCGGTAGATACCCAAGAGTGGGATTGCTGGATCATATGGTGTTTTATTTGTAGGTCTTTGAAGAAACTCCATATTGTTCTCTATAGTGGCTGGACCAATTTTCGTTCCCACCAGCCACATAGAATAGTTCCCTTTTCACCGTATCCTGGCCAGCACTTATCATTCTTTGTTTTTTTTACTCTTCAGCATTCTCACTGGAGTTAGGTGGTATCTCATTGTAGTTTTGATCAGCATTTCCCTTACGATGAGGAATGTTGAGCATTTTTTCATATGCTTTTTGGCTGTTCATGTGTCTTCCTTAGAGAGTTGTTATTCAGTTCATTTTCCCTTCTTTTAATTGGGCTAATCATTTTTTTGCCTTTAAGAATTTAGAACCAAAAACCTTTGGTTAGTCTCCATATATTTCTAGCAATAATTACCTGCATAGGGTTAATAAGAAGCTGTCTTCCTTTCACCAGTCATCAAATTCTTACAAAAAATTATGTATTACACCACAATAGAGAATTTTACTGTCTTCAATTTTGATACCGTCATGCAAGGTCATAACTGTAAAATTTATTTATTTTGAGAATAAATGCCATTTAATCAGGTATGAAAAATCCATCATTCAGAAGATGTGAAATGAATGTCTACATACCTCATCCAAGAAAACACTAGTTTTATGGTTAAAGCCTCACATGTGATAAGCAACATCCCTTGTTGACCAGCCATGAAACTCAGTGTATTTGGAGACTTCAAATAGAAAGGAATTCGCCAGAATCTGTCAGTAATGAAGGTGACTCTTGCTGAATTGATTTTTTTGGCCTTTATTTCCTAGTCGTGGGACAGATGAACAAAGAAAAAAAAAAGAGAGACTTTTAAATTATTTAATCCTATCTTCCTTATTGAAATTATCAAGAAGAAATTAATTCTTTGGTCTTTGTAGTCGCTCAATGCTGACTGCTTAAGGAAGTATGGATGATTAGTTCATACTTCTCATGAACTACTTAACCAATCAAATCAAAGTAATGAAACTAGCTGTGTGTGTATGTGTGTGTGTGTGTGTGTCTGCATGTGTATATGCTTACATGTGTGTATCAAAAATAATCTCAAGGGGCCTACAGGTGGCGTGGTGATTATGGTGTTGTGTTCCTACATAGCCTGTCCTGGTTCATGTCTCAGACTGCTGGCTTGAAAATTATACAGGGCATGGGAACCAGCAGTTAGCGTAATGGCTATGTCGCTGGACTCCCACATAGTCGACCATGGTTTGCGTCCTGGACCCAGTGGCTTAAAACTCACGCCGGGTGCGTGTGCATGCGTGCCCAAGATCCTGAGAGGAGAATGGAGGAGAAGGGATTGAGGCATGACCATCCCCCCTAGGGGGTGATTTCTCGCTTTCTGTCTCTATGTCGGTCTGTCTGTCTGGCGAGCACACGCGCCCTATAGCAAAAACCTCTCCAAAAAAAAAAAAAAAAATTATACAGGGCAAGTGTGCTTCCATGCCCAGAATCCTCAGACAAGAATGGAGAAAAAGGAATTGTAGTATGGCCATCCACGCTGGGGAGTGACTTCTCACTTTCTTCTCTCTGTCTCTTTCTGTCTTTCACTGGTGAGCACACATGCATGCCCTATGGCAAAAATAATAAACAAATTTAAAAAATAAAAATTTCTAGAGGTTATTTATCATCACAAAGGAGGCCTGGATGGTGCTAGGACTGAAGTTAGAAAGCAGGCTGGGAGATGAGATGTTTACCGGTGTTTTGGAGCACAGCTGAAGTGAAGGACCAGCTCCATAGCTCCAGCCTCCTCATCCTGTCTCTGGAGAAGGTTCTAGCCAACCTTTCCAGTGGCCCTGACAGAAGGGTCATACAGTGTGTAAGCACCGTGTTGCCGTTGGCCAACCACCAGGAATTCCTGGTAGTCATGCTTGCCTATAGGGCAGTGGAGAATGCACTGTTGACCAAGTTGGTCACCTTCTATGGGGGCTACAGCACAACCTCCATCACCCCCTCCCACAAAGCTACCATGTTATTCTTTGAGCTGTCCAATATCTGACTGCTGGTGGTCATGGATGGAAATGTCATCACTGCAAAGAGAACAGCTGCAGTGTCTGCCATGGCCACCAAGTACCTGAAATCCCTCAGCAGTGAAGTATTGTGTATCCATCCTTGGGGCTAGGATCCAGGCCTACAGCCACTTTGAGGTCTTCAGAGGGCAGTTCTCCTTTAAGGAGGTAAGGACATGGAACTGAACCAAAGAAAATGGGAAATTTGCAGACACAAGTACAAGGAGAGGTAAGGATCTGTTCATCCATCCAGGAGGCTGTGACAGATGCTGATGGGATCCTCACTGTCACCATGGAAACTGAGCCCTTTTTGTCTCATGACTGGGTGAGGCCATTGGTGCCCGCAGACCCTACTGAAAGAATTGGATGAGGGCTCATGAAGCAGGCTGTGTTGTACACTGATTCCCATGAGGCTGCCTTGAAAGAGTCAAGAGATGTCCTGTTGTCAAGGGCTAGGATCTTTGCTGAACTGGGAGAAGTGATGAAGGGAGTGAAGCCAGCACACTGTGAGAAGACCACATGTTCAAGTCTTTGGGAATAGCTGCGGAAAAACAGTTGCACCCAAACTAGTCTATGATTCCTGGTCATTTGGTAAATAAAACAAAGGAACTTGATGCTCAAGAGATGTTGCCACTGGTTGCCAAGAGATTTCTAGATCAAATGAGGGAGCCCAACCCACAGAGAACTATGGTTTTGCATTTATTATGTTTTATCGTAAGTACTAGATCCCCATTCATGTTCATAGTTAGAAAACTAAACCATTATTTATTCTGTTACTCTAGGTTATAGTAATGTTCCATTTTCTTATATTTCTTTGAATACCTTCCATATTTCTCTGAAATAAAGCATTTCCAATTCTGAAGGAAGGGGGAAGGGGACTATTAAAAAATATTTAAAACTTAAAAATAAAGCAAAAAGGTAGGACCTTCACTGTCCTATTGGGTTCTTGCTTTGTTTTGCCTTTTTTTTTTTAAGGCTCAATGAAGGATTATTAATTAGGTAAAGGAATATGTCTGCAATTGATTTGGCTGTTTTCAATTAATTCAACATTTGTTCTCTATGATGTATATGCTTACTTGTAGACAGATTACATAGAGCATATTAGAGAACAAGTAGTTGTGAATTCATCAGCGACAATGAACTTAGGAGGAAAGGAAGAATTTTTTTATTGAGCATCACATAAGTGTCAAGAACTATACATTACTCATTTAGTCGTAAAAACAACCTGAGTGATAGGTGTTATTATCTTCATTTCACAAGTAAGAAAGTTGAAGTTCAACAGGTAAAATGATTTGCCATGTTATTTATCTAGTAGAGCCAGGTGTCAAATCCCAAATGTTCTTTCAAAACCTACGCTCTTTTTACATTATTCTACCCCCATAGTAAAAACTTTTTTTCCTAACGACCACAAAGTTATACCTGCCACTTCTGTAAACTGAAAATGATATCTAAATGTCACACACAGAAAATGCTTGTTCGAAAGGCAGAATTTCATGATGGGAAATATAAGTATATGTTCCTTGTGCATAGAGTAAAAGATCTATGAGTCATCTCTTGCAACCCACTAAGTGTTCAGTTGAAGATTGTTCTTTATCATCTAGCTAGATGGCAATTAGAAGTGTGTGAGACAAAGTATCCCTTAGGAAAAACTGGCTTAAGAATAAATCATTTAAAGTGCTTTACAGACATTACCTAATACATTTTCACACATCCCTGTGAGCTACACAGCCCTACATAAAAAGCAATCCTAATTTGTTTACCGACATTCAAAGGTGATATAGTGTAAAGTGGAAGACCAAGATGCTGCTAACAGCATTAGACTTACCTGAGGCCTAGGGCAGTTTGGGCCATTTCAACTGAAACATCTCTAAGTTAATTAACCTCTATTGTTTTCCTTAACCTGCTTGATGAAAATGTCAGTACCATTTGGACCATGAGACTGTGAAAGCAGGCAGGTCATTTAGAATTTTCTTCTCCACTTCCAATTGTCCATTTTGATCTGATCAATGGTTAACATCCTTCACCTTAGAAACAATGAAAGATATTCATAGTCTCCTTCCCTGAGGGACAGGTACCTTTTTAAAAAGCAGTAAACTGTGCATTTCCAGCTAATTTAAACCAACTATTCTACAGAAAGGAGAATTTGTCTTCTCTTTTTGAGGAAGACCCAGGGCAAAGTAATTGTTACACTACAATTCCTCTCTTCCATTCCTATATATATATATATATATATATATATATATGACCTCATTGATGGAAAATCTTGGCTTTGCCTGAAAAAAAAAAAAAGATACAATTTAGGAAGATGTACTTTTTGTACTTTTGTCTTGGAGAAAACAGTATTAATGGGATAGGGTAGAGTTTTATCTGGGAAAATTTAGCATTTATTGTATTTTCTGGGTTTTAATTTTACCAGAGTATGCATGTGCTAACCAGAGAGAAACAGAGACAGAAAGAGAGGGAAAATGAGAATGAATCCCCTACAGGGGATGGCCAGGCCACAATCCCTTCTTTATTTCTCCAATCTTTTGAAATCTTGGACATGCATCCATATTTGCCCTTTGTGTTTTGCAAGCCTGTGGGTCTGGGATTTGAACCACATAGTCCCAACAATGTGGGGTGTATCTCTTTAAGCACCCTGGGCTTTAACTTTTAAATAAACTTTAATATAAGGAAGAATAAACTGAAGAGATACAGTGATAATGTTTCCTAAGCTTGTTCCTGCTCCAGGTTATTTGGCAAATACAATTAATATGTGGATATTTGGTAAATACTACAATTATTAGAAGATTGAAATTAGAAGAGAGCTAAAATAAGTGGGGAAAACAAAACACATTGAGAATAAGAAAAGAATTCTGATAGAAAGGACCAGAAACTTGAGGCTGACTCTTCAGTGCTTCTAATCTGAAGACAAATAAGACACAAATATCTGATGAATCCTGGAAGAATGCTTTATAGTGCAGATTATTATACGACATGTGAAACTTTTACTTTATACAAATTCCAAATTATTATGGAGACAATATCTATATCTCTTTTTCAAAGCGAAAACTACCAGATTTAAAAAGATAACTAAAAATATGTAATAAAATAATTGAATAATACTTTAGAAGTTGTATGTTTTTTGTTTTTTCTTTAAATAGTTGAGCAAATAAACACAAATTGGGCATTTGATTTTTGTTTTGTTTTGTTTAGATCACACTGACTTGATCAAAGGATCTAAAAACCAATGCTTAAATTCATTGTGATAAAAATGTCTTTTTCAACCTTCTAGAAGAAACTGTTCCCTCATTTAGACAAGCAAAAAATCAGTTTGGATAGTATTTCTCTACCCCATAATCTTAAAAATACTTTAAAAAGTGTCTCAATTTCCTTTAGTGTTCATGAAATGATCTTTACTTTGGATTTATGAAATAATAATATTTACTAAGTTCAGGCATATTTGTATATTAGAGGATAGCTTTTAAAAGAAGATATAACCAGGACTTTCAAAACTGATATAAATACGTGTCAAAACTTTTATTTAATCCATTAATTAATGAGGGAAACAATACGTTACAACTGATTCAAAGGAAAATTTTAAAAAGCACACATATATAGACAGCTCAGCAGGCATGAAAGAATGGTAACATAAATTTGTTTAATAGATGTACGACTTCAAATCTGTTCACTATCCACAGGACAATAATCAAATGAATCCCAAATGAGATATAATTTGCATTTCTATGGGCAAGAATCATTTGCATTACTATGAAGTATTATGTAATATACAGCAATGTAAAATAACTCAAAGACAATAAAAGGTACAGAGACCCCATGAGATCAGTTAATTTGGACAATATCCAGTTTTCTATTGAACACAACCATAATATTTTCATTCATTTTTAAGTTTTTCACAAGTTTTCCTTACAAATAACACAAAAAAGATTAAGTCCCTGTTACTCCAATTCATAAAATCTAGAGGGAAAGGAAAAGGAAAACAAATATAGTAGCTAAAATGATTATGAGGTACAGTGGGGTATATCCCAGAAGACAGACCTTATAATTTCCCAATATACACAATATACAGACATGCTTTTTACACAATACAAGTAAGGAGAATGTATGTTCTGATTGGGTCGTTTAAGGATTCATTTAGCATACTTAAGTATTGATAGAAACAAAGTGCTATGAGAAACAAAAGAGGAAAAGATTTATATTCCCACAAGGAGCTATGGGTACAAGTTCATGGGAGAGATGAAATGTAACAAGTCTTTAAAAGAGAAAGGTTTTATTAAAAATAAGCACAAGGGGCTGGCAGGTAGCATGGTCATTAAGGCACGGGACTCCCACATGACTGAGGGCAGTTTGGGTCCCAGAAATGTTAGCTTGCTTTTTCACTTACTCTTTCTTTCTCTCTCTGGTCAAATTAAAAAAATAATAGTAATAACAGTAATAACAACAACAAATGGAATTAAATAAATAAATTAAAAAAAATTTAAAAATAAATAGCATATGACATATAGAAGGTTAGTTAGGTCTTATTCAAGCGAAGGGAATAGAAGAGGAAAGTCACAGCTATGTAATGCTTCTGGCTTCTAGTTTATCCTAGCTGGATGAAATGAGAACAAGGAGAGAAAGGGATATTTAGGGCCAAATCACAATTGTAAACATGTTGAGAGGTTGGGTATTCATTTTTGTTCCAATAGAGAACCACAAAAATTTTCAAGCAGAGAAGTAACAAGATCAAACACAAGTCTTAGATAAGTAATTCTAGCAGCATTTGGAAAATAAGAAATTGGAAAATGAAAAATTAGAGGCAAGGAGGCCAGTAGAAGCCTGTTGTGGTCAGGTTAGAGCCAAGACTGAGCAGTTTTGGAAAAAATAAGGAGCACTGGGGAAGGCAGAGTGAATAGGAAATGGTGATTCATTGATGCAGTTACTCCAGTTTGACAATGCACTCATATCAGTTAAAAATTTGAGAATGTGTCCCCTCCAATTTTTCCATACTAATTTAGTTATAAATTTTGTATTGCTCTACTATGTACTAATATATTAATTAGCACATGTAAATTGAAATATTCACACATACTCACAAATATTTTTGGTGTCAGAGTAGACATTTTTTTTTTAAAGGTCTATGTTGCCCAGACTTGCCTCAAAGTCATAGTCTTTATATTAGATGTTAATGAAGCTTGATTTTATTGTGCATAGGAATTAACTATATATAGAAATTTTAGTACTTTGTTCTGACTGTCCAATGCTCTAACGCTTCGTCCCTCCCTTTATAAACATGTACTTCAGATGAGGCAGGGAAGAAAATGAGCCAAGATTAGCAGGGATGACTTGAAGGATAGCTGCAGGAATGACTTGAAGGATAGCTAGTGCCAGCGAACCAAATGGTAACCATAACAGGAAGAATGGAATTAGACAGAAAAGAAATAAAATTTGTTTCTAATACCTGAGCCTGAAGTATGAGGTAGTCATTTAAGCCATCTCTGAGGTATGTGAGAAAGGCCTGAAGTACATGTGAGGGATCCCATGCACAGATTGACGGTCATCATTGAAACCAACTTGTAATTTAGGTTTCCTAAGAGGATCAGGCAAATGGGAGAACCCTAAAAAAGTATTTTTCACACAAGGGATTTGGCAAAGCAAGAAGAATCACCTCAGAGATGCATGGGAAAGGTAAAAGAAAAGCTAGAAAGAAGTGATATGAAGCCAAAAGAGATTTTAAGTAAGCAAATATTCAACAATGCTACACAGTCAAGAAGGCTAAAGCTAAGAAAGTGATGTTGAATTTGGTAATTTAGGATAGTGTTGATATTTGAAAGAATAGCTTAAGTAAATTAATAGGAATAGAGGTCAATTTTCAAGGGTTTAAGAACAAATAAGCAATCTTTAAAAAAAAAAAAAAAGAACGGAAACGGTAACTACGGACTGTTCCTTCAAAAAATTTAATGGTGAAGGGAATAAGAGAGATCATATGATGTGTGAAGGAAGTTGCTTTAAGATAGAAAGCATTTGGCAAACAGTGAGGAGAGATAAGGTGAAAATAGGAAGGGAAACCTACGAGACCAGGTTCACAAATAAAATGATATTGATACAATCATGAACACAGACAAAAGTGACAGCTTTGGAAAGAGGAGGAAGAATTTTTCTTTGAGTCCAGAAGAAATAAAGTGTGATAGCTTGTTTTAAAGTAATGCACTGTTCAAAGAGCTTCTATCAATTTTTTTTTTCACATTAAGAGGTGATGTAACCTGCTGAGCTTTATTAGACATTTTAGATAGCTTAGTGATAAGCAATGGAACTACTAATGGAAAAAATGGAAGTACTAATACTTTTTAGCAGAAAATTGTATCATTTTCTGTCTGGCAAGAGGTCTGGAAGAACAGCAGCAGGACTGGATTTTTGAACCAGACCTGAGGGAAATGAGTTAAAAGATAAGAAATGTAGCCAAGGGACCAGCAGATGATGTAATGGTTATGTGGCTAAACTCCCATGTAGTTGACCATGGGTCAAGTCCTGGAACTGGCGGCTTCAAACTCACACTGGGCACATGTGTACACATGCCTAAAATCCTGAGAGAATGGAGGAGAAAGAATTGCAATGTGGCCATCCCCCAGGTGGGTAATTTCTCACTTTCTGTCTCTCTGTCTCTTCTGTCTCTCTCTGTCTCTCCGGCCAGTGCATGGTTCCTATAGCAAAAATCACTCTAAAAAAAAGAAATGCAGGCAAGAAAACATGCCTTCAATAAGCAACAACAAAAGCATAGAGAAGGAGCAAAGTATTTGAAAATTATTTAGAGGGGAGCAAAGATGCTTGGATAAAAGATACGTATTTTGTTCTTGTGGAATAGCTTAGTAAGGAGACAGTATAGGGATGCAGAGATATATATGGATTGACATAAGTGTGTGTGGAAGGTAATCCATCCACAGGAGTGTTGAGATCACGACCAACCAGAAGTGGGCTGACAACAGACCATTGATTAATATCATTATTTAAAGAAGAGACCAAGAGAGGGTCTAGAGAAAATGAGGGGAAACTTCCATGGATAACAAATAAGAATGGTCAATAGTACCAGATGTTACAAAATAATCCAGGAAGGAAGTAATATAAAGTGTCCCTTAGATTTAACAAGAGGTCATTCCTTATTGCCTCGGGAAAGAACAGTAAAGGAGAGTGAGAAGTCAGTCTACAATACTCTTTGTTGATGCTTGTCAGAGGAAAGAGATAGTAAGGTAAAGACAGAAACATAGAGTCTGGAGGTTTTTCATTACAAAGAGAAATTCACTAATGGAAGGCAAACAGCCAGGAAAGAGAATTTAAAGAGGACACGGAGAGAGACTGATATACCTGAGCACAAGTGATAGAGGTAACAACACTGGCAAGAAAGAAGACAGGAAGAGATTCAGAACAGAGGTAGAGAAATAGCTCTAAATTAAAAGGGGATAAAAGGTTCCCAAGCTATTTACAGTATTTCAGAAAGCCTTCTGGAAATTGTAATTAAATAAAATGTCAAGTTTCTTTACTTTTGGCAGGCATTAAATCAACCCTGTGGGCTTACACTGGTTATTAAACGCTGATCAGAAATTCTAATTCGCTGCTGATGACATCATAGAAATGCCTACAACGTGATTGGCAGACCATATATTGTTAGCATATTTATCTGGTTTTTACGATATCTGATTTAATTCTTCCAGCATGTGATCAACTTTACATCAGAAGAATGACAGCCAAAATTAAGCGACCATTTGCAGGGAGCAGTGCCTAAATGTTTGTACACATATTTAACTTCATTACTTATTAGAATTACATCCATGACAGTGATGTATATGATTTCATTTAAGTGACAAGATCTTTCAAGATATGAGGTCCCTTGATGAAAACATAATAAAGAGTCATTGGCTGAAAAGAATGGGAATGAACTAGACAAGATCTCTACAGTCCCTTCATATCTACCATTCTGCAATTTTGAGAGGAACCGAGCAAGTTCAGGAATGGCTAAGTGAGAAAGTTGTGAAGAACACTTGACAACACCCCAAGTAGTCAAAGACTCATTCTAAATAAGACAAGTGTCAATAGAACTACCAAGCAATGCCAGTAACCATGCGCATCTGGAAGGCAGCCCAATAAAGACCAATACAAAAGAGGGCGACAGTATGTATAGAAAGTCGCTTTACAAAGGAAAAGCTGAGGTGGTTTTATTGCTAACCATAAAACTTTAGCCAGCTTTAGTAGCACGATTGTTATAAGCATTTTTTAAAAAATTGTTGGCGCATCCACCTGACCAACTTCTTGAAATACAAATGAGAGTCCGGCTCTCCTCTCAACACCTACACTAAGTTTGGCTCATTCTGTACCTCCCACTCCGTACTTGGGTGTACATTTACCCACTGGAACTGGGCAGACCGAGCACATTCAAAGGAAAAAAAGTTTCACGACAAACGAGACAAAGTAATGAGTTATGTGTTAAGATCGGCCTTATTCGTGGGCTGGGAGCTAGGACACTAGCGATCTCAACACGAGGACAGCACCAGGAAGCAGTCAGACTGACCGGATCAAGGATCGCCTGCTAACTAAGCACCCCGCGAGGCGCTGGGCGGTTCAGGGTGCACAAAGTTCAGGGACCTATGTGTGCTGAAGGAGGGGTGGGGCGATATGTACTTTTGTCCCGGAACTGTCGTTCTATTGTCCCAACCTAGGTTCACGTAGTGCGAGTAAACCAGGGGACAGCACTAGGGCTCACGTCTGGATCAGGTTGGAACCCCCCGGCCCCTCTCCCCATACCCCATGTCTCTGCCGCCAGCGCCACCGCCGCCCCCCACCAGCACCCGTGACCCGGTGACCCCGCAGGGCTGCAGAGGGCCGGTGACCTCGGTGCACCGGGCATCCGGACTCCCCTCGCAGGCGCAGGCGCTCCTAAGGCCGG
>NW_006160056.1:777857-778087 GCF_000334495.1 Tupaia belangeri chinensis
CCCGCCCCGCCAGGCCGGCCCGCGGGGTAGGCGGTGCCCCCGCGCGCCCCCAGGTGTCCCCGGAGGCGGGCCGGCACCCGGGTCGGACTAAGGGTCGGACTATTCCGACCCAGTGCGGTTGCCCCCGCAGGAGGGCCTGTGGCTCTGCGCCCCCGAGCAGCCTGCGCTGGGTTCTGGGGCTCCCGCCTCGGCCTGGCCCGAGGGGCTGCTGGGGTCCGGCCCCCCGCCCG
>NW_006160056.1:779180-785176 GCF_000334495.1 Tupaia belangeri chinensis
TGGTTGGCGGGAGACATGCCAGGCCTAGGGCTGGCGAGCAGGAGGTGGGACACCATGCCCTCGGGGGCCGCCCCGGGCGCGGGAAGGCGAAGGCCTCCCGGCCAGGGGCACCTCTGCCAAGAGTGGACTCACACTGCGCTTTGGAGGTCCGGCTTTGTTTAATGCGGCCTCTGCCCTGTAACAGCAGGGCCGGGCTGTTGGACAGCGGCAGGGGGTTGCCCCGTTTTCCCTTGCAAAAAGGGCGACAGTTGGCAAAAGATGTCTGTGGCCAAATGGAGGAGGTGCCATCCAACCTTCATGATTCAGAAATATTTAAAGGTTTCAGGTTGCATACGTTTTACAAAGTAAAGGCACCGGGACACATTTTTGGAAAGAAGTTAGGAGTTGACAGAAGGAGAGAGGGGCAGTTGATAGCAAGTTGTAAACAGTTTGAAAGCAGGCCTTCACTGCCGTGGGTTTTGAAATTGGTGTCAAAGGAAATGTGACTTCCTTATTTCAGAAAGAATTATCTTTCAGAAATCAAAGGATACATATTTGTCATTATTGATCGATTGATATTTTTCCCGTGCAGAAATGCTACCAGGAGAGAGGCTGACAGGTGCAGGGAAATTGATCATGATAGGACCTTTTATTTTTGGCTCTTAGTACCTTAAAATCCTCATCTGGATAGCTCGTGGTGACTATGAGATTAATTAGTCAAGATGAAATGTGTAATGGACAGGTGCACATTACCACTCTGCCCTTTTTAACTTCACACCCACTTTAGCAAAATATCCAATAAACGGGGTACTGGAATCTGAGCTGTCTTCTTGTCCCAAGAAATCTTTCAAAGTATAGGCATATTAATCAATTTTGCTACTTTCTCTCCCACCCTTGAAGATTAAACATTTTATACTCTAGTGTCAAACTGGAAGTACACTTCTTAATGTAAATAAACTTAGTGGATAAAGAGTATTTATACCCCTTGGCTTCTTTATTCTGGCCCTCTGCAGACCAGTCTTATGACCAGGCAGGAATTTGTTAATCTGCAGCCTCTAATAGAAGTCCAACACTTTCATGTGCAAAATAAAACTAGCAGTGTTGATGCTAGTGGTAATTGATTTGTGGTAATTTTGAGGAAATGTTTCTTTTAATATTAATCATTTTATGCTAATTTGGTATAGTATGATGACAATCGTAACTAAAATTTGTACATGTGATAATAATAGCAATACAGAGATACATTTGATAACTGTACTACTATTGTCCTAAAGGTAAATACTTGGTCTCATTCCCTTTTTTTCATTGTGCTTTTTATCTTTTGAAAACGTGGAATACAAATTTTTATATTTACATATTTCATCCTATCCAGATCTGTCATCAGCAGGGAGGATAGAGTGTCAGAGGGGACTTTATGACTCAGTGTAGCAATCTGGGATTGTTTGTAAAGCCTCCTCCAGAAGGAAGTCATCGTTCCTTAGGTACTTCATTGCCATGAGTGTGAAGCAGTACACCTGGTGTGTGTACTTGAATGTCAAGAACTAGAGCCAGATACTGGGAAAAATAAATATCTTACCAGAACATTCTGGCCATTCTCATGCTTTGGCAGTGAAAAAGTGAGTCAGGTGCAGTGCTCTTCACACAAAGGTAACCATACACTTGAATCACATAATCAATGTTTAGAGTAAGAAAGGACTTTCTTTTTATTAGATAAAGGGTTTGGACTATGTATTAGGATCTCAGATGTGTGGGTATCAGAGTACCCCAGACAAAGTAGAGTCAATGCGGTTTGAATACACGTATTCTTGCATTACGCACTACAGAAAATCAAGTTCGGCAAAGACTGTGTGCGAACATAGAAACTTATTATATGCCGGTCAGTGGTCAGTATTCTACTAAGGGTTCACAAGTTTTAACTCATTTTGTCTGAGGTAAGGTGGTTACAATACCATATATCATGTTTTTGCACCACCACCCCCGCCATTTTTAATATCTCTGTAATCAGAATGAGTCTTTAAAAGCTTGATTGCATGTCAGAGTTTAATTGGTAACATTTTTTTCTTACCATGATATAAAATAATAACTTGCTTTTTAGTCAATGGTCTTAGATTCAGTGAATTAAAGTATTTTAAAGATGAGACATGAGATTTAAGTGCATTGCCTAAGAATAAACAACTAGTCAGTGACTGAGCTAGGATGTAGAACCAGTTAGTCTGCCTCATGCCATTGGGTTTTAGTCTTTCTCAGAGCTTCTTAGGTGGTAGGACTATATAGAAGATGGGAGCATTTTTCACAGGGATATGGATGAAATCATTTAGAAACACTAATTCTAAAATTAACTTACTTCCCATAACACAGCAGTTAAGTACTGTGTACTAGGAGTCATATCCCGCATGGCCGATTGTAGTTCAAATCTTGGCCTGTTAGTTTGAAAAACACACTGGGCATGTATGTATGCATGCCCCAAATTATGATGGAATGAAGAAGTTGAAGATAAGAGGATTATGGCATGACAACACCTCATTGGGAGCTGTTTTTTTCTCTTTTTGGTGAGCAAATGAATCCTCTTAGAAGAAAATGAAAAAAAAGAAACACTAATTTACCTTTGTTCTTTCTTCAGTTAAGAGGTATTATTCCAAAAGTTATGTGTATAAAGCTTCAAATCTGACCTGAGAATATTTTTCATTGCCTGTGCTTTTCCCTTGTGCTTCTTAAACTCTAGACTCACAATCTAAACATGCTTTCCCCTTTTACATATCTCACAGATACCTGATTTTTTCAACCTGCAATGACTTCTCTCCCCATGAAAGAAAGTACAAGTTTTTCCTTCAAGGACTATTTCTAATGTCACCACCAAACAAATAGGAATTACAGGTTCAGTTTTACAACAGCAACTTGTATGAACTTACCATGTAGTATTGTAATTGATGTCTGCCTTCCCCATATAAACTGTGAGTTATTGAGAGTATTGTTTTATTTTTTTTTTAAGAAAAAAAATTTATTTGGGACCAGCAGGTGGCATAATGGTTGTGTTGCTGGACTCTCACGTAGTCGACTACGATTCGAGACCCAGACCTGGCAACTTAAACTCACACTGGGCATGTGTGCCAAAAATCCCAGGAGGAGAATGGAGGAAAGGGATTGCGGCATGACCATCCCCTCTGGCGAGTGATTTCTTGCTTTTAGTTTCTCTGTCTTTCTCTGGTGAGGGCACATGCCCTATAGCAAAAATCTCTCTCTCTAAAATGTGTGTATGTGTGTATATATATATATATATATAATTTTATTTATTAATATTAGTTCATTTTCTGAAAGCTGTAAGGCACATTTACTCACTAGAGAGAAAGAGAAAGAGAGGGAATGAGAAAGCAAGCCACCAGGTCTGGGACTCGAACCATGGTCTGCCATGCGGGAGTCCAGCGCCTCAACCACTATGCCAATCTGCTGGCCTCTCCAGTGTCTTACTCGTCTTTAAATTGTCAGAGCCTAACACGGAGTAGCAACTCCATAAATAACTACTGGAAAAATGGATTTTCAAAGTCCTAGTTTCTTCTGTGTTTCTCCCTGCATTTGGTTCTTTTGTGATTTTAATTGAATTTCAAGTTCTCATTTCAATTTTAGAAAGTAGGGTAGGTTTTTAATGCGTTATTAATATTTTCACATAATAGAATGACATTTGAAAAATAATTATTTTTTCTAAATTTTTCGATCTCTAAAGTTACTGAATCACAAAATATCCATTAGTAGTGTGATTATAGATTAAAAGCATCATTTCTGTGACAAGAGGGCTGTATCTATAGCCTTAAGGATAATTACAGCCCGGATCAATTTTAATTTTTGTAATTGGTAAAATTAACTTACTTCAAATGCCTTACTCTGTTGAAATCAAATTCCTTTCACTCACTAAGTATATTAAATGTCAATATTAAATATTATTGCATGTTTTAGAGAAGACTAAGTTGAAAATTTCAGAAATTAAGTCAACAACTCTCTTAGCTTTCTGCTTTGACTGGTAGAATGATCCCGTTCTATATGATACCACTTATAATGAGACACCCCTAACTTGTCTAGAGAAAAATTTAAATGGTAATTTTAAATTTCAGCACAGAATAAAGTATAACTTACTAAGTTTTAGCCAAACAAAATGTTCTATAGACACATACTGTAAACTTTATGATCTGGTATTTTCCTGCAAGGTAGCTTTAGTAGGAAAATTCAGTCTAAAGGTACAGTGTGCTAGAGGTATTCTATTCAAAGGAAAATATGAGCTGTGGTTTATTTAGGACATCGGATGTTTTCCTTATTGTTACATTTTGGGCTTTGTTTACTTGCTTATTTTGCTTGCTTTTAAGTATCTTTCTCATAGGAAAATCATACTAAAAAATCCGAGGCTATAGATTGATAAATCAGAATGTTTAAACTCAAAATAATGGAATAAAGAAAAAAAGCATTCATCTAGATAATCTTAGTATTAGAGATGGCTAAAGTAGATAATTCTATTTCTTTACTTGCTTTTTTATATTGTGTTCATAACTTGGTTTATCTGAGTACTTGGTAACGTAAATTTGGTTGAATTAAAGTAGCTATTAAAGTTATACAAGGCAATTGAAAATAATGAATAGAATTTTGTTTTGATAAATTTGGAAGTATGTGCTAACAGATATTTATATGTATATACCTGTTTTATTTATATATATATATATATATATATATATACACACACATACAAATACATACATAATAAAAATGCGGTACATTATCTTAATGTCTAGATTTATAATTTTGTGATTTCATTGAAAAATAATTTCTTTTACAAGAAAAGAGAGCTTGTTTGGGGACCATCAGGTAGCATGGTGGTTAAGGTACTGGACATTCCCACATGATCTACCACAGTTTGAGTCCTGGGCCTGGTGGCTTGCTTTCTCACCTTCCCTCTCTTCTCTGTGTGTGTCTCTCTCTCTCCAGTCAAATTAAAATAAATGAATGAATAAATTAAAAAGAAAAAAAGAATTTCTTAAAATAAAAAAAGAAAAGAGAGCTTGTTTTAGATTATGGAGCTTTCTAAATCAATTTAATTTATTTCTAGTTACATTACAATAGATTTTTGCTTTTCTTTTTAGTTTTGTTATAGAGCACACACACTTACTGGAGAGACACAAAAAGATAGAGAAAGAAAAAAAGTGAGAAGTTACCCCCGAGGAGGGATGGCCATGGCCATGCCGTAGTTCTCTCTCCTTGATTCTCCTCTTGGGACCCTGGGCATGCATGCCCATGTGTCCAGGTGTGTTTTCAAGCCACTAGGTCTGGAATTTGAACCTCACAATTGGCCACGTGGGATCCTAAACCATCACATCACTGGTTGTGACCCTATTTTTCATTATTTTATTGGCAAATATGAAAAGCCATTCTCTTATTTTCTGAGAATTATTTATTTAATTCCATTTATTATTACTATTTATTTATTTTTTTAAAAATTTGACCAGGAGGAGACAGGAAGAGAGAGACAGAAAGTGAGAAAGCAAGTTGACAGACCTTAACTGCAGTCAGCCATCTGGGAGTCCAGTGCCTTAACCACTATACCACCTGCTGGCCCCAAGAACTTTATATTTCTTTTTTAAAGAATTATTTTATTTTATTTTATTTATTATTATTCTTCAGTCTGACCTGAGAGAGAGAGGGAGAATGAGAAGGGAAGCCACCAGGTTGGGGATTTGAACCACTGTCAGCCATTGTGGGAAGTCCAGCACCTCAACCACCACATCACCTGCCATCCCCAGAACTTTGTATTTTAAACACATTTTTCTAGTGAAGAAAAGATTCGTTATTTTAAAATGTTGATATGGCATTTTCATTTCCATAAAATCATATTGATAACCCATACAGATGTGAAACAAATAACACTATCCCAGACATTAAAAATCCATTTAAGCTATATTTGTTTTTGCTTTTATTTTTAAAACAAAAATTAAATAAGCCTCTCTCCAAAAAAAAAAAAAAAAAAAAAAGAAAAGGAAAAA
>NW_006160056.1:787683-879094 GCF_000334495.1 Tupaia belangeri chinensis
CGGATGTTTTCCTTATTGTTACATTTTTTTGCTTTGTTTACTTGCTTATTTTGCTTGCTTTTAAGTATCTTTCTCATAGGAAAATCATACTAAAAAATCCGAGGCTATAGATTGATAAATCAGAATGTTTAAACTCAAAATAATGGAATAAAGAAAAAAAGCATTCATCTAGATAATCTTAGTATTAGAGATGGCTAAAGTAGATAATTCTATTTCTTTACTTGCTTTTTTATATTGTGTTCATAACTTGGTTTATCTGAGTACTTGGTAACGTAAATTTGGTTGAATTAAAGTAATGTTTTTTTTCTTTTCTGTTCTGTTCTATGGCCTATGTATCTGTTCTTGCATCAGCACAATGTTGTTTTGATTATCACCACTTTGTAATATACATATTTATATACATATATATATATATATACACACACATACAAATACATACATAATAAAAATGCGGTACATTATCTTAATGTCTAGATTTATAATTTTGTGATTTCATTGAAAAATAATTTCTTTTACAAGAAAAGAGAGCTTGTTTGGGGACCATCAGGTAGCATGGTGGTTAAGGTACTGGACATTCCCACATGATCTACCACAGTTTGAGTCCTGGGCCTGGTGGCTTGCTTTCTCACCTTCCCTCTCTTCTCTGTGTGTGTCTCTCTCTCTCCAGTCAAATTAAAATAAATGAATGAATAAATTAAAAAGAAAAAAAGAATTTCTTAAAATAAAAAAAGAAAAGAGAGCTTGTTTTAGATTATGGAGCTTTCTAAATCAATTTAATTTATTTCTAGTTACATTACAATAGATTTTTGCTTTTCTTTTTAGTTTTGTTATAGAGCACACACACTTACTGGAGAGACACAAAAAGATAGAGAAAGAAAAAAAGTGAGAAGTTACCCCCGAGGAGGGATGGCCATGGCCATGCCGTAGTTCTCTCTCCTTGATTCTCCTCTTGGGACCCTGGGCATGCATGCCCATGTGTCCAGGTGTGTTTTCAAGCCACTAGGTCTGGAATTTGAACCTCACAATTGGCCACGTGGGATCCTAAACCATCACATCACTGGTTGTGACCCTATTTTTCATTATTTTATTGGCAAATATGAAAAGCCATTCTCTTATTTTCTGAGAATTATTTATTTAATTCCATTTATTATTACTATTTATTTATTTTTTTAAAAATTTGACCAGGAGGAGACAGGAAGAGAGAGACAGAAAGTGAGAAAGCAAGTTGACAGACCTTAACTGCAGTCAGCCATCTGGGAGTCCAGTGCCTTAACCACTATACCACCTGCTGGCCCCAAGAACTTTATATTTCTTTTTTAAAGAAAGAATTATTTTATTTTATTTTATTTATTATTATTCTTCAGTCTGACCTGAGAGAGAGAGGGAGAATGAGAAGGGAAGCCACCAGGTTGGGGATTTGAACCACTGTCAGCCATTGTGGGAAGTCCAGCACCTCAACCACCACATCACCTGCCATCCCCAGAACTTTGTATTTTAAACACATTTTTCTAGTGAAGAAAAGATTCGTTATTTTAAAATGTTGATATGGCATTTTCATTTCCATAAAATCATATTGATAACCCATACAGATGTGAAACAAATAACACTATCCCAGACATTAAAAATCCATTTAAGCTATATTTGTTTTTGCTTTTATTTTTAAAACAAAAATTAAATAAGCCTCTCTCCAAAAAAAAAAAAAAAAAAAAGAGCAAAGGAAAAAGAAAAGATAGCAAAAACCTCATAGAATTAATACCTAATTATTTGCAGCTTATAAGTTTTTTAGAAAATAAATGTGTTACTAACTTCTAACTTGATTTAATAGATATATTTAAAGAGGTAGAAATCCTATAAATATTAAATTTTCATCCTAATTTTAAACATTTATTAGATTTTTAATAGGATTTTACTTTACAGCTATTATAAAAGAATGCTGCAATAATGCCGTTCTTAGAAAAATAACTTAATTGTGTGTTTTTGCAATCTTTTCTTTACTCATCCTTGGTTATTTAAGTGGCCTAATTTTTTTTTTTTTTGCACTAATAATAGGAAAAAATTAAGAATTATTTTAGTTTTCTTAGAGATAGGTTATTAAAAATCTTGCTACATATATGATTATAAAAATTTAATAATTGAAATCCTGCTTTCCTTATCCAATTTTCCAGCAATATCATAAAGCAGCATTTTTTATTTTTCTTCATACTTTAGAACTTATGATAAAGAAACACCATCACTTTTAGTTTTTATGCATACCTGTCTTGCATTTCTATTACCTTTTGTGTATATTTTCGTCAGGTAAATGAATAATGTATTGAAAAGAGAGATGTAGTCTTCTACTTTAAATATCCTTGGGTCTTTCCTATCTCCACTCTGAATGATTCGGTACCATTTCTGTTTTGCAGTATTTCTCTTCTGGATTCCTGAGCCTGACCTTAACTAATTGTGAAACAAATATAGCTTGCTGTTGACTGTTAATAAAGAATTAAAGATTAACCTAAATAATCTTATATATTGTTACAATTTTATTGTTAATATAAACATCTCATTTTCCCCTCATCCATTTGATATATTTGAGCTTTTTTAATTCCTAGAAAGCCCTTTTTAACCTCTGTAGTCATCTAAACTTAGCTAATGTGCAGTAAAATGGCCAAAGGAAATAGAATGATTCGGTTACAGTTTTCATGGGACTGAGGAGTTTTTTAGTTATAGAACTTTCTGTGTATAACCAAGTTTCCAGATATGCTCATGCAATATGTATTATTATAGTTGAATAGGAAGTCATTTCCAAAGTCTTCTCTTCTCCCCTTAAATTTTTCTTCTCTGACTAGAAGTAGGAGTGATCGACACCTGTAAAAGCTAGTTTGAAGCTGAGATGATGTCCCTGGAAGTAAAACCTGAAGCAGGAGGAACTATCAAGGCAGTGAACATAGCATTTAGGAGGTGTGAGATATATTCATGGAAAATTCACTTTACAAGATAAGTGGTGTATAGTGATTAAGTATATAAAATAAATGAAAAGAAAATAAAATATATTAAAAAAAGGAAGTCTCTTACAGGATGAAATATAAACCATAATAACCTTCACATCAGGTTGTTCATGAATGAGTAATATGCACCTAGAAGGGATAATGAAGCTTAAAAAGTTGTGTACTCTCTGGTCTCACGGAACATGGAGTCAAGATAGCCAACATTTAGAAATGTTCCTATTTACCATACTGTTGTGTTTACCTGTTATAGGTAATGATTCATGTGAATACCTTCTCTCAAGCGGCAGATTTCTTGGAGAGAAAGTTTGGCAACCTCATAGTTGTATGATGCATAAATACAAAATCAGGTAAGATTTTCTATTTTGTTGTTTTCTTTTCTATGATGGGTCTTAATAACTAGTGGAAAGGGAATGGTGAAGCAAAGAGTACTTTTCTTCTCTATGTGAGAATAGAGACTTGCTGACTGAGGATTGGGGTAGGGCTGATTTCCACCCTAGAGCTTTAGAGAAAGGGCTTTAACCAAGTTGCTTTATCTTAGGTGAGCAGTAACCACACCCAAGGTAATAGACCTTGTTCACAGGTCTCACGCTTAACCTGAATGTAGCTATTCCAAGAATGAAGAGATAATGGGTTGGTTTCTGGTCATCCTGTCTCTGCAAGGTGTGCCTGTGATCCTGGCTGGTTGGGAAAGGCTGCTAGGGGAGGGGACTACACAATGAGAGTTTATTGAGGGTGCTTATCTTCCCCCCTCAATAAACAAAAAAACAAATAAACTTTTAAAAAGAGGTGTAAGGGATACAGGGCTGGATTGTGGCCTAGTGAAGCTCTGCAAGGGAAGATTCCCAGTTTGCATGTGGAGACCCTCTGAGTACACCAGACACTTGTCTGTTCATAATCCAGGGCTGACTGTTAGAGGTAGTTCACAGCATCAGGAACCTGCGAGGTGGTGTCTGTCTCTCTTTCTGTTTCTTACTCATGGAAGAAATAGATGAACTTTAAAAAAGAGAGAGGTAATGGATTTAAAGTACTTAATACAGTTAGTACATCTTAAACATTTAATGAATGTGGACTGTTATTACTGAGAGTTAGGTGATCATATGTATGTTGACTGGTAAATGAAACAAACCTAGCCACTTCTAAAGCAACATAACTGTATGTGTAACAATCCTGTGTAACTTTCTTTATAATTTATGTGCTTTAAAATGCCAGTATGCTGATTTTGCTTCATATAATTCATTTTCTTTGTTGATTTCAGTGAAGCAAAGAACTGCCTTGTAGATAAACATATTGCATTTATTGGAGATTCCAGAATTCGGCAATTATTTTATTCTTTTGTAAAAATAATTAATCCCCAATTCAAAGAAGAAGGTAATAAGGTAAGACCTGCCTATTCCCTTAGACAAGGCATTGTTTTAGAAGTTAAGCAACTAAATAATTATGGGGAAGAATGTGTCTCTCCAGATTAACAGTACTAACTATAAAAGTTTTACTTTGATTTTAGAAAGGATAAAGGTTAAAAAAAAGGATGATTTGCTATAATGGGAAAAATAAGTGGTAAGTACTGGCAAAGTTTTTATTACCTTAAACTTTTAGCTTTGAGAAACAACATATAATTAACAGGAAAAAATTTTTTAAATTCCCAGGAGACAAAAACAAAATATCATTCCTTGTCTTCCTGTTAATATTTTGCTGTATTTTTTAGTATTTTTAAAAATATTTTTGTGGTCTTTTAGCATGTGCTTTGTCTTTCGTTTTTTCTACCATTTATGATAATTCACCATATTATTATTATTTTTTAAAGAATTATTTATTTTGATTTCATTTATTCTAATTTGAACAGAGAGACACACAGAAAGAGAAAGAGATAATGAGAAAGGAAGCCACCAGGTCCAGGAGTTGAACCATGGTCAGCCACGTGGGAGTTTCCAGCACCTTAATCTCCATGCCACCTGCTGGTCCCCATTCACCATATTATTATATATATTATTACTATATATACTATTGGTAATTAATGGTAACATATTAGTGAGTGAATATAATATAATTTTAAAAATAATTATTTATTTAATTTTATTTAATATTACTACTTTTTCATTTGACCAGAGAAAGTCAGAAAGAGAGGAAAAGTGAGATAGCAGTTCACCAGGGCTGGGACTCGAACTTGGCCATGTGGAAATTCAGCAACTTAACCATGATGCCACCATCTGGTCCCTAATGCAATTTTATATCTTTTTTTTTTTTTAACTTTTTGTAGTTTACTAATTTTTTTTTTTAAGTTTTTGCCTTAAGTCACCTTGACCACCATAACATTTGCTGACCTCCTGTAGTTTGTTATGTGATTTTTTTTTTTTTACATTAAAAAAGGACTTATTTAATGAATTTTTTGTTTGAAAACTAGAGGAAAAGTGAGAAATCACTCCCTGTTGGGGGTTGGCCATGCCACAACCCCTTCTCCGTTCTCTTCCTGGGATTTTGGGCACACATACACATGCGCCCAGCATAAGTTTTAAGCTTCCAAGTCTGGGTCTTGACGGCAGTCAGCCATGTGGGAGTCCAGCACCTTAACCACCACACAACCTGCTGTCCCCTAAAATTATTTTATTAAGAAGAAAGAAACCTCTACATATAAATCATAAATTATGAAAAATTATTTAGAATGTAAATAATTCTATATTTAAAATATAAATAACTTAAAATATAAGTAATTTAGCTGTTAGGCACTGTGTGTGAGTAGGGCTAAAACTATTGATTATATTTCCAAATTGTTTTAATTGTACACTAGTTAGCAACATATATTGGAGCCTGATATTTCTGGTACTGGATGATCATGCTATAAATTAAAACCGCAATGGAATAAGGTTTTGCCGTTTTTATTTTTTTTATTTTTATTTTTTATTTTTTGAGAGGTTTTTGCTGTAGGGTGCATGTGCTCTCCAGCAAGAGAGAGACAGAAAATGAGAAATCACCCCCCAGGGAGGATGGCCACGCTGCAATCCCTTCTCCTTTATTCTCCTCTCGGGATCTTGGGCATGTATGCACACGCGCCCAGTGTGAGTTTAAGCCACTGGGTCCAGGACTTGACCCGCGGTCGGCTACATGGAAGTCCACGACATAGCCTGGACTAACTGCTGGTCCCTCTGCTTTTATTCTTTAAAAATACTCAATTTTAAACATACTTTATTTAAAACCAACATGGATTAATATCTTTCTAATGCTAATTAATTAATTTAATATGTGTGTGTGAATCATCTCATCATATCCTTCTCTCTCTCTCTCATATTTTTTTAAGAGAGATTTTTGCTATAGGGCATGTGCACTCACCAGAGAGACAGAGAGAAATAGAGAGACTGCAAGCGACAAATCACCCCCTAGGGGTTATGGCAGCACTGCAATACCTTCTCCTCCAGTCTCCTCTCAGTATTTTAGGCAGGTACATACACGTGCCCCGTGTGTTTTAAGCTGCCGGATCTGGGATTTGAACCATAGTTGACTACATGGGAGTCCAGCAATGTAATCATTAATCCATCTGCTGATCCCTCTGTATATTTTTAAATGACTCAGGGTTCTAATTCTAATTCCAACAGCATATGCTTGGGAGTGGGGAATGGCAAGGGGAGAAAAGCAGTATATGAAAAGTTCCAAATTGGGAGGTGGCCTAGTTAGGTACTGTACAGAGGAGTGTGGATTCTAAATGGGGAGACTGGGGTTCTAGTACCCTCTTGTTGGCTTTAAAATCTGAGAATATTTTTTTTAACCTCATGTCATGTCAGTAAGCTAGTCCCAACAATGTCAGATAATTAGTATCATTCTCTTTCTTTTAGGAGAGAGATTTTTATAATATTCAAACTTAGCCTGGTAAAAATTCTAAAAACCTACAGTAAAATTCTTAATGGTGAATTTTTAGACACATTTCCATTAAAATCAGGAAATAAGGATGTTCATTTTTGCTTTTTCCATTCAGCATTGTACTAAGAATTCTAGCTGAAGAAAGATAAAGATGTAAGAATCAAAAAGAAATAGACTCAGGAATCCATATGATAACAATTCTCTGCATAGAAAATCCCAAAGAATCTATAAATGTAGTAGAAGTAAAATACATACATATATATATATACACACACACACATATATATACACATACACATATACACACACACACACACATATATATTTATAGAGAGAGAGAGAAGAAGAAGAAGAAAGAGTGGGAGAGAGAGAGAGAGACTATACTAGATAATATCAATGTCAGATTTCTTGGGTGGGATTTTAGTATAGTGGTTATATAGGAGAATGTTCATGTTCTTCAGTGATACATGCTTAAGTGTAAAAGGATGAAATGTTATGACATCTACAGTTAACTTTCCTATGGTTTAGCAAAAGAGAAAAACTGTATGCAGAGAGAAGAAACGAGAGGGAACTGGTATAGAAAATGTTAACAATTTGTAAAGAATTTGGAATGTTCATTTAATTCTGTCAAATGTGTTGTTAAGTTTGAAATTTCAAAATTAAAAGCTAAATAGAAAGCTAAATAAGATATTGTTCAAGGATGCTGTCTTATGGGGATTTCAAAAAGTTTCTGAAAAAATGGATTGAAAATACTGGTTTATTTTGGTGCAAAAATATTTTTTTTAACTCATGCATAGTTTTTTATAATATCTAATTCTCATAAACTTTTTGAAGACTTCTAGTACTGATTAAAAGCTATATAATAATAAAAAACAGACACAAAAACAACTTGGGCATCCTGTGGTCCATCCTAAAAAGCCAGGCACAGTGAGAGATGCTTGTGGTTCTAGCTACTCAGGAGGCTAAGACAGGCAGATTGGATCATGACACAGCAAGACCTGCTTTAAGCACCACACACACACACACACACACACACACACACGTACACAATGTATAACATAAATTTCAAGATAGTGGTTTCCTTCAGAAGAAGTAGGGATTTAAGATAGTGAGGGGGCCACATAGTTTTATATTGTTGGTAATGCTCTAATTTGTGTCATGAATTCATGAGTTTCTTGGATTTTTTAAACTGTGCTTTTTAACTTTTATATCTATGTCTTTTGTTGAACTTTATTATCCACTTATTCATTTAAATTTGACCAGAGAGGGACAGAGTGAAAGAGAGAGAGAGAAAGTGAGAAAGCAAGTTGCCAGGTCTGGGACTCGAACTAGTCAGCCATGTGGGTGTCTAGCACACTTAGCCACCATACCAGCTGCCAGCCTGATATCAAGGAAGCTTTTTATATGACATGCCTTAAAGTATGTGAAATTAATGTTCCTAAGATTCCTTTCAAGAAATGATGCCCTAGGGACTAGCAGTTAGCGTAATGGCTATGTCACTGGACTCCCACGTAGTCCACCGCGGTTCAAGTCCCAGACCCGGTGGCTTAACTCACACCAGGCGCGTGCGCGTGCATGCCCAAAATCCCGAGAGGAGAATAGAGGAGAAGGGATTGCAGCATGGCCCTCCGCCCCGGGGGGTGATTTCTCGCTTTCTGTCTCTCTGTCTCTCTCTGTCTGTCTGGCGAGCACACTCGCCGTATAGCAAAAACAAAAAGGAAAAAAAAAAAAAAAAGAAATGATGCCCTAGAAAGACCAACCAGAATCTAAAATGTTAGCTTGTTGATGAAAGCAAACTTTATTTCATAAAAAGTTAAATATAATTATCTCCTAGTTAAAATATTTCAACCTCGATTTTAGGAACGAAATTAGCTTTTTATTGCCCACTCCTTATTCCTACCCTTACATCATGTTTATTATTCCAATGAAGTACATATATCTTTTAATTTTTTATTTCATTTTATTATTATTTTAAACATTCGATCATTGTACATCATTTGGCTTGTAAAGAGAATTCACCTAACATGAAATACACCTCAGACCAGTCCAGTTTAAAATACTATACATGTTATCATCAACAGGAAATAAACCATTTCTGTGCCCCACATATGTATTGCCTCTCTTTTTTCTCCCTGATTTCCTTCCCTATACTCTTCCCCTTTTTCCCTCTCCTTCCACTGTCTCCAGTATCTGTAACTATTTTCACTGCTTTTATGTTCTCCAGTCTTTCAATCTCTATCATAGAGTGTAGGGAGTCGGTATATATTAAGTGGAGACATGCAGTGTCTCTCTTTTATGGCCAGGCTTGCTTCACTCAACAGTAGATCTTCCATATTCGACCACTTTCTATCAAATGTCAGGGTCTTATTATCTTTTATGGCTGAAGAGTATTCCATAGAGTATATGTGCCATACTTTTCAATCCATTCATCTGTTCATGGACGTTCGGGTCGATTCCGTGTCTTAGCAACAGTGCAATAAACATTGATGTGCAAGTGCTTTTCCAACTGAGCATTCTCCTGTCCTTTGGGTAGATAGCCAAGAGTGGAATTGCTGGATCATATGGTAGTTCTACTTGTAGGTCTTATAGGAACTTCCATATTGTTTTCCACAGTGGCTGGACCAATTTACATTACCACCAACACTATAGGAGAGTTCCCCTTGCACCACAACCCCACCAGCATTACCATTTTGTGTATTTTTAATCTTTGCCATTCTTACAGGGGTTACGTGGTATCTCATTGTGGTTTTATTTTGCATCTCCCTTATGATGAGAGATGTTGAGCATTTTCTTATACGCTTTTTGACTCTTTGTATGTCTTCCTTAGAGAGTGTTTTGGTTAAGCTCATTTTCCCATCTTTCAATTGGGTTAATTATTTATTTTTGGGTAAATTGCTTGAGGTTCCTGTGTAGTCTGGTTGTCAGTCCCTCATCTGAGGCATATTTTACAAAAATACTCTGCTATTCTGAGGTTTGTCGATTGACCCTAATTACTGTGTTCTTTGCTGTGCAGAAAGTTTTTAATCTGATGTAATCCCACTTGTCTATTTTGGGGATTATTGCCTGTGCTTTGCAAGTCTTATTTAAGAAGTCTTTGCCTACCCCAGTGTTTCCTAGAGTTTTCCCTCCAGTAGTTTTATAGTTTAATATCTTAAGTTCAGATTTTTGATCCTTTTTGAGTTGATTTTTGTTAGTGGTGAAATAAGGGGATACAGTTTCATCTTTCTGCAGGTGGATACCCAGTTTTTCTAGCACTGTTTGCTAAAGAGCACCATTTCCTTTTCCCACTGGATTGACTGGTATCCTTTGTCAAAAATCATTTGGCTATAGGTTTTGGGGTTTATTTCTGGGGTTTCTATGCTATTCCTTTGGTCAACCTGTCCCTTTTTGTGTGTGTGTGCCAATACCATATGTTTTGATTATTACAACTTTTATAGTATATTTTCAGGTCAGGGAGTGAGATACCACCCACTCTACTCTTCTTGTGCAGGATTGCTTTGACAATACGTGGTCTTTAATGATTCCAGACAAATCCCATGATTGTCTTTTCTAGATCTATGAAGAATGTCTCTGGTAATTTGATTGGAATTGTTACATATGTAGATTAATTTGGGTAGAATTGCCACTTTGATTATATTTAAGTCTTTCAATCCAGGAACATGGGATGTCTTTCCACTTTTTTGTGTCTTTGTCAATATCTTTTTTAAGATTTTCATAGTTTTCCTTGTAAAGGTCTTTTGAGTTCTTTGGTTAAATTTATCCCTAGGTATATTATATATTTTGTGGCTATCGTAAAAGGGATTCCTTCTGCAGTTCTACCTCAGTCAGCTTGTTCGTATATAGAAATGCTATAGATTTTTGGATGTTGATTTTGCATCCTGCCACTCTGAAGTACATATATTTTTAAAATAATCTCTTTGGGGCACAGGGTGGTGGATGAAGGAAGAGCACAAGCCAGAGCAGGGTTGGGAAAGTGCAGTGTTGTCTTCCCCCAACCCCACCACAGACTCTGAAGCCAATCCTGGTCAGCCCTGGGTGAGGTGAGGGAGCACCAGGGACTTTGCTGACTCTAGATAACCCCAGGCCAGCAGGTTGCACGCCCCTGTGGTGGCAATGACCCTTTCGAAAGTCCACCCTTTCGACTTTGGATGGTAGTTGCCATACCTACCATGGTGACCACAGGTGACGGGGAATTAGGTTTCGATTCCAGAGAGAGAGAGCCTGAGAAAGGCTACCACATCCACCTTCCCAGAATTTCTCACTTAGTGCTGCATGTACTAGATTGGTTGACAAGAGACTTTCATCCACACAGTCATTCAGAAGTTCCTGCTATTGAAATTGTTCCTATCTTCAAATGTACTTTGGAACTTTCAGCCTCTCCAGGTCTCTGCGTCATGTTAAGGTAGAGAATAGAGAATTGTCCTGAGAAATTACTCCTGGAAATGACTGATGTCTCATCTAGCCATATTACTTTGGCTAGACTAGTCATTTGGCCCTGTGAGCTGTAAGGGACTCAGGAAATGAAGGGAAACATTTGTTTCTGCCATAGAAAATATTGTAGGGACTAAACTGGAGTCTTGGCCATCTTGTGAGTTAGATCATTTATATAGGCATGTTCATGTATTTGCTTGTTTGGAGTTGAGATTTTATCTTTGAACTACAACTTAGATGTTGAAAATCACAGATCAACAATTTAATTAGTGTCACTTATTTTTTTGGTTTTCTGTATAGTTTTTCTTTTTCTTTCTCTTAGGGTTAGATTATTGATATTTGGTATATAAAAATAAATCAGAAAAAGTAGCTATAAGGGAATTAATTATGTAAATTTCATCTATACATTAATGTTTCTCTGTTGTATCCTTTTTATGGCAGCATGAAAACATTCCTTTTGAAGATGAGACTGCGTCAGTAAAAGTGGTAAGTTCATGTAAGAATAAGCTAAATGTTATAATCTTGAAACTGTATTCGTTGGTTAATTTATTTTAAGATCAACTAATGCTTTGCTCATAATATAATTTAGTTCTTAATTAGATAAGAATAGTATATGAATGGAATAAATGTTTATGTGAGTTACTTTATGTAATGGAAAATTTGATGTTTCTGTTTTTTTAAAGAAAAAAATTACGTATTTAATTTCATTTGTTATTATAATTTTTTTTAATTTGACCAGAGAGTAAAAGAGAGAAAGAGAAAGCAAGAAAGCAAGCTGCCAGGTCCAGCACTGGGACCATGGTCAGCCACGTGGGAATCCAGCGCCTTTAACCGCTATGCCACCTGCCAGCCCCGATGTTTCAAATTTTTATCCAGGAAAAAAATTATTTGAAACCAGTATGTGTTGAGGATTAATGTCCCTAAAAGAATATATGTGAATTTTCTCAATTCCCACATACAGTGAAAATTAATGTCCATGACCTAATGGACCTTGAAGGTCATTACAGTTACCTGTGTGCAAATATAAATAGAATAAAAATGGCAGAAAAGAAAAAGAAGTGTATTAGAAATGTACAGAGCAAGAAATTGAGAGTTTTCCTCCTTGGAAAAGGTGATTGGGTTGATTTGGCTCAAGGACAAGTAGGAGTTAGTCAGGCTCAGTGGAATAATTCATAAGCATTAGGGACAGAAGGAACAGTATATGCAGAAAAAAGACCAAATAGAACATTCCAGGAACTGAGTGAGAAACAAAGAAATAGTTAGAGAGCAGGTGAAAAGACAGTTTTAAGAACTTTGGATTTATTCTGAGAACACTGGAAAGTTTCAGAATATTTGAACTGACATGTTGCAAGATCAGATTTAAATATTTAAAAGACTATTCTGGCTAAAATGTTGAGTATAGACTAGAGAAAGGCAAAAGTGGATACAAGGAGAACTATTGTGAGATTTTTATCAAATTAAGATGAGAGATTATTTTATTTATGTATTTATTTTTTACACAGAGATTTTTGCTATAGGGCACTTGCACTCACTGGAGAGACAGACAGAAAGTTAGAAATCATCCCCCTAAGGGTTAGCTACACCACAGTCCCTTCTCTTGAGATTTTGGGCATGCACATATACGCACTTGGAGTAAATTTCAAATCACTCAATCCGAGACTTGAACTGTGGGCAACCAAGTGGGAGTCCAGCAACGTAATCATTACTCCATCTGCTGGTCCCCGGAGATGATATCTTAGGCAAGGTGGTGTTTGACTTCTAAGTACAATCAACTCTCCTCACTTAGAGGTTTTGCATATAGAGATTCAGCCAGCTGTGGAACAGCCACCTTTTTAGAGGTTTTTGCTATATAGCATGTGCGCTCGCCAGAAAGACAGAGAGACAGAAAGCGAGAAATCATCCCCCCGGGGGGATGGCAATACTGCAGTCCCTTCTCCTTCCTTCTCCTCTCAGGATCTTAGGCATGAATGCACACACGCCTGGTGTGAGTTTAAGCCACTGGGTCTGGGACTTGAACCACGATCTACTACATGGGAGTTCAGTGACACAGCCATTAGGCTAACTGCTGGTCCAAAAAAATATATATATATTTTTAAGTTGCTTCTGTACTGAACATAGACTTTTTGGGTCATTATTTCCTAAATAATATAGTATAACAACTTTTGTATGGCATTTATATTGCATTAGGTATTATAACTAATGTAGAGATGATTTAAAGTTTATGGGAAGATGTACAGAGGTTATATACAATTCTGTGCAATTTTATGCAAGGGAATTGGCCTCCACTGATTTTGTTATCCACGGGGGATCCTGGAACCAATCCCCTGCAGATACCAAGGGATGACTGTATTCTGTAAGAAAATGTTAATGTTTATTTTGGGTGGTGGAAATAGAGTTTCTTTGACTTATTTCTATTATTTCTCTTTTAGGATTTTCTATGGCATCCAGAAGTTAATGGTTCTATGAAACAGTGTATCAAAGTATGGACTGAGGTCTGTATTTGAAAAATAAAGACCTTTCTTTGAGCAACTAAGTTTACACAGCCCAGGGCCATTCATCATTTTTTCTTTCCTTTACTTACCTGTCTCACTTTCCTGTACTATATACCCACTTTCTTGAGAGCAGCTAACTGTGCCGGACTGATTCTAGCACTTTCTTCTTAGTAGAAGAGAAAGTGGGTCAACACTTTCTCTTCTATGCTATCACCAGACTATGCTTACACTAGAACTGCCCAATTTAAAATTCCGTTACTGCTGTAGCTCAGCTAATTCAAAGCCAGATAACTCCTCCCAGCACTATACACATTCTCTTGAGCATTTTTTCTCTTTTTCCTCCAAACTCATGCCCAGGTACTTCAGGAAACATTTTGTTTTTATAGCCTTTCTTCACTTTTATCATTACATTTGTGATCCAGCAGACATGACTCATGTTTTAGCCCTTAATATTTGGAGATAAATTAGATAGAAGGTCCACCATGCTATTAACCGTAGAGAAAACACCTGCATTCTCACAAGTTCAGTTTATAATGTCTACATTGTATATGTAGCCACATGTCAGACCTTTGATTAAACCTGTATTCTTTCCCAGAGGCATTTGCATTTGTGATGGATAAATAAATTTTTTGGCCTTGTTTAGCTTAATTTTATGTTCTGTAACTTTATCTTTTTTTTTTATTTCTTTTTTCCACAGTAAATGTTTAGTACTGTAACCATATCATACAATAAATAGGCTTTTGTAGGATCCGGTGGAAATATAGCTGCCGTTTCTAACTTTATTTCATTGAGAAAATGTGTTAAAGTTTTAAAAGAGTAATAAACATGTAGACAAATTCTAGAGTTCAGATTTCTCACAAATTGCAAGGTGCACTTCCTGTGTTTTATTTTAAATTGACATGTTTTAAAATGTCCAGAAGTGTGGGGACCAGCAATTAGCATAATGGCTACGTCTCTGGACTCTCCCGTAGTTGACCGCGGTTCGAGTCTCAGACCCGTTAGCTTAAACTCACGCCAGGCGCGTGTGTGCGTGCCCAAGATCCCGAGAGGAGAATGGAAGAGAGGGTATTGCCGCGTTGCCATCCCCCCTGGGGGGTAATTTCTTGCTTTCTATCTCTCTGTCTCTCTCTGTCTTTCTGGCGAGCACACATGCCCTATAGCAAAAACCTCTCCAAAAAAAAAAAAAAAGTCCAGAATGTGGAATAATGATGTAGACATATGTTTTCTATTTAAGCTGGACCTGAACATATCTCCATTAAAGTAGTAGAAATCCACAGTTAATCATTAATACAGTATAAGTCTTGTAAGATAACAGAAAACCTTTAAGTTATTTACTAATGACAAGACACATTATATATCAAAATTCTTCATTCTCATAATTTGCTTAAGCTAATTTTGGGGGCTTTGGATTCTGTTGTAAAACAATGATCATTGGGGAAAAGAGTCAACTTATTTAAGTAGTTGGCCGTATACTCACTTATGAGTGTTTAGTTGATGGTTTCATTCACTTGTAGAGTATGCATAGGTGTATGCTTGTAGGTTTTTTTATGATTATTTCTGTAGTAAAATTCTAGATCCTATGAATGCAAAGATCAGCGTGTTTGTTATTATTATGTATTGTTGCTACTTTCATGCTGAGAATTAGAAATGTTGCTGGGAATTAGCCCATATCAGCCCTTAAAGAATTTGCAATCTAAGAGATTAGTAACTTATTGATGAATAATAATGTGGCGAGTAGAAAGCTAACACAAACCCTGAACACAAAGGACAGTGATACACCATGGAGGCACTTAGGATGTGAGGGGAGTATAAATGATGATCTAAGAAGGTTTTATGGAGGAGATATTTCCAGAAGAACTAAGGGCTAGAAAGATAAACTCATTAACTGGAATAGCCTTACAGAATTCTACAGGGATAAAGGCAAAGTTGAATTGAGACAACTCTAGATTATTACTTAACAGATATTTATAAATCACCTGCCACATTCTAGGCACTCAGCTAGATACTGCTGACACATTGATTAACATGCTAGAGTTCTTCCTCTCAAAGAGCTTTCAGATGAGTAGCATATACAGGTAATTAAGGAAGCAGTGTGACAAGTGCTAAAATAAGGGAGTGTAGGTTATAACAGTATTACAGAGGACAGGTACTAAGTGTAATTTTTAAAGTTTTCAAAAATAGTTTTCAGATAAAGTGATCTTAAAGATAAGGGCATGGAGTAAGAGGTGGGTTTATTCCACACAAAAGAAATTGCATGTGCAACAATGCTGATGATAGCTTTTTCTTCAGCCCACCCAGGGAATCACCAGCATTTTTACTGTGGCTGGAACTAAAATATAAAGGGCTTTCTTATTCATGTTCTGGATTTGGTTGTTCTTTTCATATGTCTCATTTTGGGGGGAGTTGATAAGAGACAAGGTAAGTAGATATTAGATTAAGTATGATATCCTAAGCCATATTTAGGGGGGTATATTTATTTTATATACCTAACTATTCTTTTTTTTTAATTCTAAATGCACGAGACTGTATCTCTTAAAAATAAGGACATAGAATTAATTCTGAGGGTAGTAGAGAGCCCTTAAAGGTTTTAAACAGGAGAATGATAAAATATAATGGAGTAGCAGAAAATTAGTTTAAATGGTAAAGAAATTGTCAACTTACATATAGTTCTGTAGGTGAATAGGAGTCATTAAGAAATTTGAGCTGCTTAGGTAGATTTGGGGAGTCTTCATATCAGTTGAGGTGATATTTGAAATTATTTAGAAGAAATTGGATAGGCAGAGAATTTAGAGATTGCAGAGTTATTGGGGGTAATGGAATAATCAAAAAGATTCTGAGAAACTGCAGCCAAAGTGGTAGAAAGAAAAGAAAGATATAGGGGGGGAAATTCAAAAGCAAATGGTAGTGTCACTTCAGAAACTATCAGTAGATAAGATAGAATGAAGTTACAGGACTTGGCAATTCAGAGTTCATTAGTAGGCTTGTGGGGCAGTTTTAATAGATGATGAAACCTATATTCGAAGTGTAGTAAATTATGGCATTCATAAGAGGAAAAGACCTTGACATAGTGAGGACAGAATGTTGTTTTAAGTAATAATTTGTTGGTTAAGAGTACAAGGGGAAAGAATCTGAGAATGAGACAGGGTTGAAGGAAAATTTTTTGAAGATAAAGATGATTTAATACTTTTTTAACTGAGTGAAAAGAGTGTAAGAGAAGGATAAGATCGATACTGTGAAAGTTGGAAAAGATAATTTGTGAGTCACAGCTCCAAAAATGAAGAGAAGGAATCTAAAACACAAAGTAAGGGTTAGCCTCTGAGAGCAATATGAGTACATTTTCTTTACTCTCTTGTCAGAGGAAGATAGTCTGGGTGAATATATGGATAAAGCTGTAGGAATGGAAGAAGGAAGACTAGAGCCCACATTATATGAATTTTGTTTTCTCTATGAGGTTTGAAAATTAGACTTTATGTTGAGGAGAAGTAGGGCAACAGGGACCTGTATAAAGGATATATAAGATTTGGGTTAATCATTTTGAAGAACGAGAATGGGAGCCATCTAGAAATGAGGAAAAATTTAATAAAAAGTCACTACAAATTTTTCTAACTTGTAAAATGAGGCACACTTCACTGGAAATGAGCATTTCTCTAAAAGGAAACGGGTTCGTTCAAAGTATACTGTATACCTTGTAGGCTTCCACGAATGCCTTTGAATTGATGCAGTACATTAGAGCTTAATTCTAAGTAGTTTACTCACAGGACAGAATAATACTGAGCATATTAGATTTCAGTAATGTTTCCTGTTTGTTTAAGAACACCAAAGAATTAACCATACAAGTGTTATGCCATCCTGTATAACCAAGTAACCATGTGAGGTTTTAGGCACCGAATGTCTACCTTATTATAACAAGCATCCTATAAGTAATTCGAGGAACGTAAACTACGTTTAGACAGAAGAACTTAAGTTTTAAGGAAAAAAATATTAAATGATGTTACTTGTATTAATTCCCTGAACTGAATATAACACTATTATAAAGATTTTTCTTCCATTAGGATTCTGTTGCAAAGCCCCACGTGATTGTAGCAGGAGCTGCCACAGTAAGTTATTATCTGTGTTTTTTCCTTACTAATTTTTGTTTCATACTTAAGCACATGCTAAGAAAAAGTTAACTTATGTTAAATAGAATTCTTGACTGTACATTATTTTAATTCTGGTTTCATTATATTAAGTCAGACTGATACTATTTTTTTTGGAGAGATTTTTTGCTATGGGGCATGTGCACTCGCCAGAAAGACAAAGAGACAGAGAGATAGAAAGCGAGAAATTACTCCCCAGGGGGGATGGCCACACTTCAATCCCTTCTCTTCCCTTGGGCACTGACGCACACATGCCTGGCATGAGTTTAAGCCACCGGGTCCGGGATTTGAACTGTGGTCAACTATAAGGGAATCCAGTGACATAACCATTATGCCAACTGCTGGTCCCCAGACTGATAGATTTCAACAAAAAGAACTGAATAAGCTTGGAAAATTTGGTGTTAAATATCAGTATTATTTTATATCTAAGATTATTTCCATTTTTAATTTTTTTCCTTTTTTGAATTTTCTATAAGGCCAGCGTACTTGCTGGAGAGAAACAGAGAGAGAAAGAGAGAGAGAGAGAGAATGAAAGTGAGAAAGTACCCTCTAGGGAGAGGGCCATACTGCAATCTCTTTTCCATTCTCCTTTTGGGATTTTGGCAAGTTTTTCGAGCCACTGGGTCTGGCACACAAACCACACTGTCTGCCATGTGGAGTCCAGCTGCCCTAACCACTATACCACTGGCTGGCCCTCTTCTTGAATGTTATACATTGAATTTTATAATAACTTTTTATAGCTGCCTTCCTATATTTTATGAAATTATTTGATCAGGTTTCATTCTAATATTGAGTAAAAATGGGAATCATCTTAAAATAATCATTTTTTATAGTATGTAAATGATGTTCTTTACATTTTCTGTGAAAAATTCTGAATTAATGCTTGATTTTTTATTTCTTAGTGGTCCATCAAGATTCACAATGGTAGTAATGAAGCACTTTCTCAGTATAAAATGAACATTACCTCCATAGCACCACTCTTAGAAAAACTGGCCAAGACTAGTGATGTTTATTGGGTTTTACAAGGTAAGAAATGAGTAATAAAAACATGTCACTTTGTATATATTTTGAGGCATAGGTTTTTATTACCTTCTGTTTCAAGAAGCAAAATTACAACTTTATGAGAATAAATTTTGAAATAAGATTTGCAAGATTAGAATAAGCTTGAGTTATTTGCTTTCCTTTTTTAAATTTAAGGAATAGAATAATGAATACCTCAACAGGCAGAGTGGCTATAGAATATAACAAAGAGATAAATCCTAAAGGCAAATGAAATATTTAACTCTGATTTTTTTTATAAAGTATTTTCATTGTAATTGAGAAATACAGAGAAAAAATACTAATAAGTATTTCATAAAATTCAAATCATTGGAAATAAATATACTTCTGAATTGATAAGATATATGTAAATCACACTATCTAGTTCACACTTGGTAATGATATTATTTAAAAGAAAGTAGACATTAAGTCAACTCATTTCTGGAATTTATTGAGTGTCTGTTATTTAATGCCTTTCACAATATGAAATGCCTTGGATATTTCAGCAGTTCAAGTCGTTTGTCAGAAACTCTCATAGTTATTTCCAAGTGGACTGTCAGCGTAAAAGGAAGAATAACTTGTAGTGATAATCTATTCTGCAGTCCTTATTTCATTCACAGATTCACTTTTAACTTCTCTCTTATTAAAATGAAAAAAAATTATTTATAATAAGAGCTAAGAGAATAGACTTTGTTCCTCTGTAATATTACCTCCTAATTGTATAAACAAAGTTTGCAAACTTAAGTAGCCACAGAAGAAGAAAAAAGGTTTAATTACTGTTCTTAATTAAGCAATCCTTGAGACCAGCAGTTGGCATAATGGTTACGTTGCTAGACTCCCACGTAGTTAACCACAGTTCAAGTCCCAGACCCAGCGGCTTAAAATTCACTCCAGGCATGTGTGTATGCATGCCCAAAATCCCAAGAGGAGAATGGAGAAGGAATTGCAGCATGTCCATTCCCCCTGGGTGGTGATTTCTCTCTTTCTGTCTCTTTGTCTCTCTCTATCTCTCCAATAAATGCACAGGCCCTATAGCAAAAATCTCTTCTTATAAAAACAATTAAGTTCTCCATAATCCAGTTCTAATTTTTTGTTACCCAATATAATGCAGCATCTAAAAATTTTAAATTCATAAACTATGCTAGAATGTAATTTTCCCTAAAGCTGTATACATAGAGAAGGTCTTTAAATTTTTGAGAGATTTTGATTGAGTCAAAAATTTAATATAAAATAGGAATTGCAAACCTTGGCCTGTTTTTACAGAAAAATAAATTACTATATTCTTGGTTGGTATCCTCTGGACTTTAAGAACAAAATATGAAATACGTATCAGTTAACTCACATTTTTATCATTTCTACAAATAGGGATTTTTAAAATGTGTTTTTAAAAATGTGTTTACATGCAGACCCTGTTTATGAAGATCTATTAAGTGAAAATAGGAAAATGATTACCAATGAGAAGATAGATGCCTACAATGAAGCTGCAGTCAGTATTTTGAATAGTAGTACCAGAAATTCTAAATCAAATGTAAAGATGTTCAGCGTTTCCAAACTAATTGCTCAAGAAACCATCATGGAATCTTTGGATGGCTTACATCTTCCTGAGTCAAGCAGAGAAACTGTAAGAATTCTTATATTTATCTGTAGATACAAATTATAACACCAATTGGTTATAGCCATAGTCACTAACATGATTATAAATAATTTACTTTATTGCAATCTTAATTACTTGTAAGTTAAACTATCTAAAGATGCACACAGAGGGGCTGGAAGATGGCACAGTGGTAAAATGTAGCACTCTGCAAGGCTGACCTACCTGGGAAGGTTCCAGTTCATGTCCAGAGACCTCCCTGAATATAAACATCAGGCATGGGCTTTGCCCATGATATGAACTTAGCTGAGGCTGAATAGATTACGGCATCAGGATGTTGTTGGAGATGCTGTGTCTCTGTCTTTTTCTCTCTTTCTCTGTCACTTACAATGAAAGAAATAAATAAATTCTTTAAAAAGAAAAAATATACATGTACAATGTGTACATATATATAGACCTATATATCTTGAAATAATTTTGCTATAATCTAGCTGCACATATAAGAAGTGAGAGTTTTTGTATACACTGAGAAGGAAGTTGTGGAAGGGAGGGGAAACTTCTCTTACTCACTCTTAATATACCTTGTCTCTTAAAAACCTTATAAGTTATGAATACACACAGGTTTAAAATATTGCCGGATGTTTTTGCCTTAAACTTACAAGATTAAGCTTCAGAGAAGAACTCCTTTTTTAGTACATAAAACAAGTTTTACTTCCTTATCCTTTTTATACCCTATGCATTATGCAAGGTCTAGAATAGATAGTGAACAAATCCAGATTGACTGAAGGAAGGGGATTTAGCTTAAGTATGAAAGATAACTGCATAGTTACAAATTTCCATGCATAATAGAAGAGATTATTCAGATTATTAGAGTTTTTTTTTCCCCTTATAAAGCAATAGTTCCTAATATATACCCTTTGAGTGGTTGATGAAAAGCAGTGGTTCCATTTCTCACCTGTAGAAAAGTCGATGTTTGCATACACACGTAATTCTCTGTATACTGTAAGGGGCTTAGTGGACCCCTGGGAAGCTGGTTAAGAACCTTTCCATGGAATTTGTAGTTTATTATTCTGAAGAGTGCCAGTTGTCACAACCTCTTGAAGTCTCCAGGCAGGAAGGATGACATTTTTTAAATATTTGAGTATATTGATACTCAGGCTTAAATGTAATAATCTAGAATTCCACAGATAACTAAACTATAGCTTCAGTTTATTTATTTGCCAGAGGGTAGGTATACTTGCTAGAGGGAGAGGGAGGGAGAGGGGAGGAGGGAGGGAGGGAGGGAGGGAGAGAGACAGAGAGACAGAGAGAGAGAAAAAACACCTTCAATAGGGCATGGTCATGCCACAATCATTTTTTCCTCCATTTCTCCATGCTTTCAAGATTTTGGACATGTACACATATGATTTTCAGGGTACCAGGGGCAAGATTTGAACCATGGTCAGCCATTTGGGATCTATCTCGCAAAGCACAGTGCTTAACCTCTATGCTACAGGGCTAGCTATATAAAGTTTTTATAAAACTAGACTTGGACTGAACATCAACGAGACAGAATCTTGACAACTTGCCTAGAATAATTTTGTTTAAATCAAACCATGTTAGACATTCCATATTTTATTGGACATTAGAAAATTTAAAACTGTAGAATCCTAAATGGTCTATAGGTTGTAAATAAAATGAAAGACATACTAAAAATATTCTTTGCTGGGCCAGCCAGGTGTCCCAGAGGTTAAGGTGTCTGGATCCCACTGGACAAGTGCATGGTGTGAGTTCCCAGACCTGGCAGCTTAGAAAACTGTCATATGTGTGCGTGCCCAAAATCCTGAGAGAACACAGGAGAAGGGATTGTGGAGTGACCAATCCTCCTGGGGGTGATTCCCACTTTTTCTTTCTCTCTATCTCTAACTCTCTGGTGAGCATATGCACCCTATAAGCAAAAACTGAAAAAAAAAAAAAAATGGTTTGCTAAGAATTAACCTTTTTTTTGGTTGTCATTTATTTTACTTTTTTTCCCCCACATCTAAAGACTGAGGCTCTATTCTGGAATCCTTTGTTTTGAAAGTCTGCTAATTAAAATTCTTTGGTCCTTTATATTTGTCAGTATTTGTTTAACTGAAAGTCATGTTAATAGCCATGAAATCTTTATTTATTTATTTTTTGAGAATAAAATAGAACAATATTACAGTACATTCGAAGTAGTAAAGATAGGTATTGTTTCCTATAAATATGTCCTGGATGACATTATAAAATGAGTTTTTTATTATGGATCACAACCCTAGAAGTTTGAAACACCTGAACTAGCTATTACAGATGGGAGGAATACTATTACTTGCATGAGTGTTTGGGAAACAGTACCAAAATGTAGAAAAGCATTTTGGTTTCAGTGCTGAAAACTCAGCAGTATTCACAGGAGAAAATCTAATGTGAAATACATCACTGACAAGATAATAACCAAATAACTTGATTTGTTCACAGAGTGCAATGATTCTCATGAACGTGTGTTGCAATAAGATTTTGAAGCCTGTAGATGGTTCCTGTTGTCAACCTCGGCCTCCTCTTACCCTCATACAGAAGCTGGCTGCTTGTTTTTTCACCTTGTCTATTGTCGGATATTTAATTTTTTACATAATTCATTGTAACGCACATCGGAAGAATAAGCCATGTACTGATTTGGAAAGTGGAGAGGAAAAGAAAAATATCATCAGCACCCCTGTGTCTCCACTGGAAATACTTCTACAGTCTTTCTGCAAACTTGGCCTGATCATGGCGTATTTCTATATGTGTGACCGCGCAAATTTGTTTATGAAGGAAAATAAATTTTATACACATTCATCCTTCTTTATTCCAATTATCTACATTTTGGTTTTGGGAGTATTTTACAATGAAAATACTAAAGAGGTAAGAGTCTTTGTTTTAGCTCATGTTATCTTTATCTTATACCTGGATTAAAGAAATAATTTTGCTTATCATACTAGAGTATATAAACAGCATGTATGTGGAAAAGGATAAAGGAATATTGTAGTTATACTTCTCATGATTGCTTTTTGGAACAGTTTGGAGGAAGTTCAAAGAGTCATTGGAAATGGCTGGAATGTTGAAAAATATGACCTGTGGAAAAAATATCATGACTTAGTGCTATTTTGCCTGCTTAAGGATAGAAAAAGTGGAAGGTATTTCTGATTTGACAATGGTCTTCAAGTACAAGATACTATTATCTTTTATAAGCCAAAAAACCCCCATACTAACCAATGTCTATATCACAGTTTACATTTATATATTTATCAATGAGACATATTTATACACAAATTAGAACTTGTATAATGACATAGCAACTTACAGTATTCTGAATTTCCTATTTTAGAATTGCTGTCATTGTTCAGAATCTTTGTGTAATTTCTTTATAAGGCATGATTTCTTTGAATTAATAAATAATTTTGTAAAAAATAACTCTCATATGAAGATGATTAATCAGTTCTTGATCTACAGTAAGAATATCCTAGGGACGGGAAGGCAGGTAGCCTGTTGGTTATGAGCGCTGGAGTTCTTACATGGCCAACCATGATTCGAGTCCTGGACTTGGTGGCTTACATTCTCGCTTTCCCTCTCTCTCACTCTGTTCCTCTCTGGTAAAATTAAAATAAAGAAATAAAGTTTAATAAAATAATTCTTTTAAAAAAAGAACATCCTAGGGAAAATAAACTTTAATAATAGAGCTTTCTGACAAGTGTTGGGGAACTTCACATCTTTTTTTTTAACCATGAAATTCTAAGATTTCATTAAAGAAAATTGTGGAATGCCTTTTTTAGATTCATAAATGCATCTGTCACAGTTTAAAATGTCATTTAAAAATAAACCCGTCAAGATCAACTTAAATATTCAGAAATCTCTTAGTTTATATTTGTTTTTTTAGATTCATATTATATTTAAAATAGTTTTATTATATCTCTTAGCAAGAAACAAAATAACAGTTTTTAACTGAACCTACCAATTACCACCACCAAGTTTCTTTTGACAGAAGCTTTAGCTTTTTACCTTGTAAGAAAAATTTAATATACTTAATATATACTGTCTAAATAATTACTTCATGATGAATTTTAAAACAGATTTTGGTTCCTTTACACAGACTAAAGTATTAAATAGAGAACAAACAGATGAATGGAAAGGCTGGATGCAACTTGTGATTTTGATATATCACATCTCTGGAGCAAGTACAGTAAGTATTTTGAATTTAAGTTTGAAAGTAAAGGAAATAATGTCACTTCAATGTTTCTTTAAGGGTACTGGCTTATTTGAGTTATATATTGTCTACAAGTTGGAGACCTTGCATATTTTCTACCTAAACTTTAGTCTTCTCATTTTTTTCCTCTCTTTGAGAATGTGTAATTTTATAAGCCAAATGAATTATTCTAAAATTATTTAAAAATATTACTTGGCTTTGATTTTATTGTAATAGAAATAACTGATGACTTGGGCAGGCTGGTAGCATGGTGGTTAAGATGGCTGGATCCCACATGTCCAACTGCAGGGTTGAATCCCGGACCCAATGGCTTGAGAAATGTGCCGAGCCCATGTGCATGTGTGCCCAAAATCCCAAAAGGAAAAATGGAGAAGTGATTTGGTATGACCATCCCCCCGGTAGGTTGCTTTCCCTCTGTTTCTCTAGCAAATGGAGAGATAGAATGAAAGAAAGAAAAGAAGAAAAGAAAAGGAAGAAAAAGCGAGAGCTACTCTCTAGGGTATTATTTTGTGTCATCTTATTGAATAGCTAATTTAAAGGTTTCAAGAAACTTTGTAGATGATAATTAAAAGGATTTAGAATAAGCAACTATCAAAAGAGATCAAATTAGATTATTATATGTTGTATTTTATGTGCCACTGTATTTTGGGAAGCACTATATTTTAAGCATTTTTACATTTTTTAATTAAAAAAAACCTTAGAACTCTGTTGCTCCAGTGTTTAGAGAATCCAGATACAGATAGACTGCCATTGTAGACCATGGGGAGTATGTCATTACCTCCTTCATGCTGTGAAGGACCCTTCTTTCAGTCACCCAGTACCTTCTGTACCCATCAAAATCCTTTTGTTCTTCCCCATAAGTGTCTTGAAAGTTATAGGATTTCATGATGATTGGCCACCTTGGATGCACCAGGATTAGAAAAAAATGTATTCATTCCAAGTTGTAACATTCCAGCTATATTACAGTTAAAACATACTTTGGTGGGTGAGCCTAACAACTACTTATCACACAAATTTTTGTATCAAGAATGCGAGCTAACGTCTATAAAATATGTCAAAACTTAAGAAACTCATTCATAATTTGGGAACTACTGAACTTTTTTTATTGCACTATTTGCTTATAAATAGCACACATCTGTAAATAGTATTTAAATTGGTAAATTGAAATAAGAGGGAAGTGCTGTTCAGAAGAGTATTTTGAAAATTTCATAGCAGCAAGTTAGGAAGGTATACAGTTGTGTGTTTTTTTTTTTTTAAGAATTATTTTATGTAACTTTATTTATTTATTTAAATTTGACCAGAGAGAGACAGAGTGAGAAGGAGAGAGAGTAAAAGTGAGAAAGCAAGCTGCCAGGTCCAGGACTTGAACCTCAGTGACCATACAGGAATCTGACGCCCTTAACTACCATGCCACCTTCTGGACCCGGAAGGTATATAATATTAATTAATAGAATATTTGTACTGGGATTTTCCAGATATTTCTAGCAGTTTTAAAATAATGTTATTCTTTATTTTCAAAAATTATTGGTGGCTTTATAGATGGTTTATTTGAAGGGCAGAAAGACAGAGGAGGAAGTGTAATTTTTACTAAAATTATGTGGCTATGATATGTAAATCATGACAACATTGAAATTCCTGTGATACTGGAGCTGCTAGGAGCTTGTGAATTTGAGAAGTTAAAGAACGGCGAAGACAGTAAAAATGATCCAAGGCAAGTAAAGTTGGAAGCAGTAAAATTTAATTTATATACTCAACCCAGAGTTTGTAGGATAGAGATTCCGTAAGATATAAGTAGAATTGAGTATTGAATCTAAGGAATTTCTGACATGAAGAAAGAGTGGGTTAATTTGAAGGAAAAAGGTGTTTTGTTAGAAGAAAATGCCACTTACAGGCAAAATTAATTGCTGAGATATTAAAGGGTGATAGTACTCTTAAAAAAAAAGTAAAGAATTAATGGCAAATTAAGTTCCTCAATTCAGTGATTCCAGAAAGGATTTAGATCATAAAAAGATGATGACAGTTTGGCATTTTATTATAATCATTTACCAACCTAACATTCTAATACATCTTCGTAGACTACTTTCCAATATTCTAAATTGTAAATTAAAAAATCCCTGTTCTGGAAGGATATACTTGTCATTAACAGATCATTCGTAATGGCTAATTAGCATAGCCCTGTATAGTATCTACACTGGCAAAGCATTATTATCTCGGGTTATAACATGTTTAGAGATTTGATTCTTGGATATTTCAGTGATTACCCTCATTAAGAGTTTTTGAACTCCTATGATTATTTAAATTGTGTAATCTTATTTTTTCTTCTTTTAGTAAAATATAAGACTTCGGTTGTACTGTTTTTATGCTAAGAGAGAAACCGTCCAAAGTTCTAGTGAATGCTTAAAATAATTCAAATTGGCAGATTGTAATTATTAGTATAAATGTTCTTTTAAAATATAATTTAGGGACCGAGGCTGGCAGGTGGGGTGGTGGTTAAAGGTACTGGATTCCCATGTGGCCAACTGCGGTTTGAGTCCTAGACCTGGCAGCTTGCTTTCTCACTTTACCTTTCTCTCTCTTTTTGTCTTTTTCTGGTCAAATTAAAAAATAATAATAACAAATGGAATTAAATAAATAAATAAATATTTTTTTAAAATATATAATTTAGGGACCAGCAGATGGTGCAATGTTTATATCAGACTCCCACGTAGTAGATCATGATTCGAGTCCCAGACCCAGTGGCCTAAACTCACGCTGGGCACATGTGCGTGTGTGCTTGAGATTCCAAAAGGAGAATAGAAGAAAAGGTATTGCAGTGTGGCTATCCCCCATAGGGGGTAATTTCTCACTTTCTGACTCTCTGTCTCTCTCTGTCTTTCTGACAAGTGCATGCACCCTATAGCAAAAATCTCTCTCTTTAAAAAAAAAAAAATCTCTCTATCTATTTATGTATCTACGTGTGTGTATGTATATATGCAATTTATATATTTTTTATTTTTTAGACTCTCTCTTTAATAGGGTGCATGCACTTGTCAGAAAGACAGAGAGAGACAGAGAGTCAGAAAGCGAGAAATCCCCCCCCCCAGGGGAAATAGCCACGCCGCAATCCCTTCTCCTCCATTCTCCTCTTGGGATCTTGGGCAGCACGCACACGCGCCTGGTGTGAGTTTTACGCCACCGGGTCTGGGACGCAAACCGCGGTCCACTACATGGGAGTCCAGCCACATAGCCATTATGCTAACTGCTGGTCCCTATATAATTTATATTAACTATGGATAAAATATTGTGAATTTAATATGGAGAGAATAGCAAGTTGGGTATATATAGTAGATGATTATTTTGTGTTCCATTGTGTTATTTTATTTTTGTGTGCCCAGTGTGAGTTTAGGCCACTGGGTGTTTGGCACGCATGCACACGCACCCAGTGTGAGTTTTAAGCCACCGAGTCTGGGACACGAACCTCAGTCGACTACATGGGAGTCCAGCCACATAGCCATTATGCTAACTGCTGGTCCCCCATTATGTTATTTTGTTCTCAGTTTGTAAGTAGCTTTTATGAAGAGAGCTACATAATAGTTTGTGAAGGAAAATTAGGACAACTAGAAGACCAAAACTCAATAATGACTTATCAGATCTAATAAAGTTAGAATTCCAAATATACATACATATATACATATGTATATTTTTTAAAGAGATTTTTGCCGTAGTGCACCTGCACCTGCCAGAGAAAGAGAGAGACAGAGACAGAGGGAAAGTGAGAAATCACCCCCCCAGGGGTGATGGCCATGCTGCAGTCTTTTTTTTTTCTAAAGGAATTATTTATTTAATTTTATTTGTTATTATTATTATTATTATTATTATTATTATTAGACAGAGAGAGAGAAAGGGAACACAAGAAAGCAAGCTGCCAGATCTGGGACTGGAACCATGGTTGGCCAGTACTCCAACCACCGTGCCACCTGCCAGTCCCTGTAATCCCTTTTCTCCCATTCTCTTCTTAGGATCTTTGGCATAAATGCACAGGTGCCTGGCATGAGTTTCAAGCCATTGGGTCTTGAAACTATGGTCAGTTATGTGGGAATCCAGCAATATAACTACTATATTATCTGCTGGCCCTCCCAAATATGTATTTTGAATACTAACATTTCATTGTAAGTAATACTTGACTCATGGAAAACAAAAAGAAAAACAGTTTGGATTAAAGGAGACTAAAAGGCCATGACAACTAAGTGCAACGTGTGATTCTTGATTCAAGGTTCCTAGATCAAAAGAAAATTTTTTTAATTGTAAAGGGTATTACTAGTATAATTAGAGAAATTAGATTATAGAATGTACAGTAGGTAGAATTACTTTTATATTAAATTTCTTGGGTATGATAATAACGATGTGGTTATATAAGAAACTATCCTTTCTTCCTAGGAGATACAGTATACTTCTAAGTCATTAATCACAGAATATAGGTGTTTATTGTCCTAATCTTACAACTTTTCTGTTGATTGAAAATAAAAAGTTGAGAGAAATATTATATGTAATTGTAACAGGCCATTTTTGACAGGAACTTGGAAAATTGTTGTGATAGTATTTAATTCAATTTAAATTAATTGTATATATTTAAATATAATAACCAAATCTGACTTCTCATTCCCAGCCTCTGTCATGAAGGGACTTGAAAGTATGTTTTATGGAATAATTGAGAACGGTTAGCCTAGGTTTGACATCTGTTTTCAGATACTGTTGACTCTGTATCTGAGTTCTGCATCTGCATATTTAACCAAACATGGATACAACCAAGCCACACCAATTGTTATAAAGTGGGGGAAAAGGTGGTTCTCTAAAAGAGAGATGCTAATAAAGTTTATATATTGATTTTTTTTTCTTTTTCACTTATATCTGACACTCAGATAACTAAAGCAATCTAGAAATGATTTAAAGTATATAAGAAGTGGACCAGATGGTGTAGGAGTAATACAGCTGGACCCATATGGGAAGGTCCCAGGTTTATGGCCTGAGGACTCCCTCTGTACCCCGGTGCTCATGTTGGTAGCCATGATCTGGACTGGCAAACACTGGAGGTAGATTGCTGAATGAGGACCCCACTGGGGGACCCCCCATCTCTGCCTCTTTTTCCTTCTCTCTCTCTCTTTGTCTCTCTCATGGAAGAAATAAATAAACTTAAAAAGATAAAGTATATGAGAGGATGTGCATAGGTTATAATACAGTAGTTTATGCGCGACATTATTTTATACAGGGGATATTAAACATCCAGATTTTGCTAGCCATGGTGAGTCTGGGAATTAATCCTTCATGAATACTGAGGGATGACTCTACCTATAGAGCTGTCAAATGTCTAGTGATTTAACTCAGGCAAATGTAGACTCTCCACTGTGGTAGCCACTAGCTACATGTGGCTATTGAGCACTTCCAGTGCAGCTAATCAGAAGTAAGATGTGCTGTAAGTGTGGAGTATATACCAGATTGAATGTAATTAATTATAATAAAGTCGTACTTAGTTCAAAAACTTAATATGAAAATGAATTAAAATACCTCTGTGCATGTTGAAAGTATATTTTGGCTATATTGAGTTAAATAAAATACAGTTATTTAAATTAATTCCACCTTCTAATTTTTTCAATATTCTAGTTGCCACATTTAAAAAAATGCTTATGACTCTTCGTTTTATTGTTATTGGACAGCACTATTCTAGAGGGCTGAGGTTGGTAGCTTTTTTTAATGAAGAATCATTTATTGTTACTATTTTTAATTTGTTATAGGGCATGTGTGCTCACCAATGAGAGAGAGAGAGAGAAAGGGAGAAAATAAGCCACTAGAACCATGACTCAAACCATGGTCACCATGGCCATGTGGGAGTCTAGCTTTAACTAGCACACTATTTGCTGGCCCTGGTTGGTAGCTTTTTAAAAATTTATTTGTTCAATAAACAAGAAAAGAGACACAGAGAGCTAGACTCCACTATGGTAGCCACTACCTACCTATACTAGACAGAGACAGAGAGACAGCACTTCCCAGCAGGGCCTTGACTTGGTGACCCACCCCCAGCTTCAGCCAACCCCAGATCATGGTCATATATGTGCCCAGCATCCACATAGGTTTCAGGGTGTGAACTGCAACCTTCCTCTGTAGGTCACCTTCATAGAGGATTGTGTTTTACCACTGTACCATGCTCCCACCCCAGGTAGCTTTTATATATAGTTATATTTTGACTTTTTATGAAAAAGAACTTTGAAGTAGTTAATGTCCATCTGAAAATGGAATGGATTGCTTTGGGAGTTTATATTGGGTCATGAGAAAAGTCATGACACATTTTTGCATAGAAAAATACATCATGACTTTTCCAACAATCCAATATGTTTTCTCTTAAAATGTACTTAAATAAATCCAGAAAGGGGATAGAGAGCATTCAAGAATAAAGTAAGGACGCAGGTTTGGATTAAGTAAATTCTGAAGTTATTTATTTATTTTTTTTTCTTTTTGGAGAGGTTTTCACTGTAGGGCGCGTGCGCTCGCCAGCCAGCCAGAGAGTGACATAGAGACAGAAAGCGAGAAATCACCCCCCAGTGGGGATGGTCATGCTGCAATCCCTTCTCCTCTCAGGATCTTGGGCACGCACGCACACGCGCTTGGTGTGAGTTTTAAGCCACCGGGTCCGAGATGCGAATCATGGTCGACTACGTGGGAGTCCAGCGACACAGCCATTAAGCCAACTGCTGGTTCCCCTGAAGTTATTTCAAAGCTACATTTTCCATCATCTTCCCCATGGTTCTAATACGTTACATCTTGATGTTATCTCATAATGAGATAAGACATTTAAAAAGAGCTGATGACAAGGTGCAATAAATAAAACTTCTATGTTTGATATACATTGGATTGTCAGAAAAGTCTTAATGTATTTTTTTGTTTTTCTATGCAAAAATGCATCATGACTTTTCCAACAACCAAATATGTAGTTTATTTGAAAGAGAAAGAGAGGAAAGAGAAATGACATTCATCGGATAGTAAAGATTGGAATTTTGAACCAGGCTATGAAGAATGGGGTTTGAATAAGCAAAATGTGGTTGGGAAAGAACATTCCAGGACAGAATAAACACGTAAACAAAAGAGAGTTAACAAGGAAGCATGTGAAGGACCCGTTTGGACGACAGAAAATCTTTTGGTTTGGTGAGAATAGAAGCTATCTAAAGAAATTTAAATCTGCTATTAAAAATTCAGAGTTTGCTCTTCCAGGAAAGAAGGTATTATTTCTCAAACTAGAAAGAGATGCATTCAAGGATCAACAGATGGTGTAATGGTTACGTCGCTGGACTCCCACGTAGTCAACCATGGTTCGAGCCCAGACCCAGCAGTTTTAATCTCACGCTGATTTGTGTGCACGCATGCCCAAAGTCCTGAGAGGAAAATGAAGGAGAAGGGATTGCAATGTGGCCATCTACGGGGGAGGGGGAATTCGCTTTTGGTCTCTCTATCTCTGTCTCTTCAGCCAGCACACTCACCCTGTGGCAAAAATATCTCAAAAAAATCAATTAATTGGGACCAGCAGATGGCGTAATGGCTACGTCACTGGACTCCCATGAAGTCGACTGTGGTTCGAGTCCCGGATCCAGTGGCTTAAACTCACATCAGGCATGTGTGCATGCATGCCCAAGATCCGAGAGGAGTATGGAGGAGAAGGGATTATGGCGTGGCCAGCCCCCCCAGGCAGTTATTTCTCGCTTTTTATCTCTCTGTCTCTATTTGTCTTTCTGGCGTGTGCGCACACCCTATAGCAAAAACCTCTCCCCCTAAAAAAAAAAAAAATCAATTAATTTTTTTAAAAGAGAGATGCATTCAAGAATGTTACAAAACATACATACTCTAAGGCCTTACAGAAATCTACTTAAGGTATCACTTAATTATTTTATCTTATAAGATATTATTTGGTGAAGATACATTAATGTAAAATGCCTTAAGCAGTATGAATGCTAGATAATTACAGAGATGATCAAATTAGTTTATAAATAGAAGCCAAAGAAATTTTACTTATACTTAGTAATTATCCCAAAAGGAACAGCCTTATAGATGGAAGGATTAGATGTCATTGAACAGGCCCTTTACAGGTCATTTTATGGGGCCAGCCAGGTGGCATATTTAAGGCAGCTAACCAATGGCTGATGGACAGGTGGGATGACAGTCTTCTAAGGTTATGAAATTAGTACTTACAATTTATGAGATAAGATTTCTAGTAGCTCCTATCATATGTGAATTTGAAGTGTGTTGTATTTCGTTCAACTTAGAAGTGAAGATCTGATACTCCAAGAAAAACAACAATAAATGACTCAGAGCCCTAGTCATAATGAAGACAATGATGTAGAAGTGTAAAACAAACTTGTTTCATAAAATAGTAGTGGGAAGGAAATAATATCTCTCAATTATATTTGCTTATGCTTTTGAAACTATGTGTTGCTAAATAAATTAGATACTGTAAGTAGTTCCTTGACTACCTTATATGCTGATCTGAAGTCTGCATATTTAACAATGCCAAAAATGAGGGTTCTTGTTTGTTTTGTTTCTCAGGATAATCCTGTTTTCAGAATATGTGGTGATTAATAATTATAGGTACCATATGTTGTAACTGGGTGCAAGTTAATCTACAAAGTGCTTTTATTATCTAATTCATTCCTCACAAGAATGGTGAAAGTCTCATTTTACTGATTAAATAGATCATTGATGAAGTCTCAAGACAGTGGCAGAATCAGAAGTTGAATCTAGGTCTGCTTTCTAACTCGACATGTTCGTAATCCCTGTTGTAATAGCCACCTTTTGAGAATACATTTTTCCTTTGAGCTAATAATGCCAAATGATAATGATGATTTATTATCTTCATTAAATGTACTTGCGATAAGCCAAAATGTAGTTGATGCCAACACATATTTTACCTTTTGTTTTGTCAACAGTTTTTGCCTGTGTACATGCACATTCGAGTTCTGGTTGCTGCATATTTATTTCAGACAGGGTATGGGCATTTCTCCTACTTTTGGATCAAAGGAGACTTTGGGATCCATAGAGTATGTCAGGTAGGGATGCGTTCAGTTGTGGTGTTTTTTTTTTTCATTTCAATTCAGCATGCTCTGTGCCTAACTGGTAAGAAAATGTAAATATGGTCATTCCAAGGCCATGAGTAATTGAATTTATGAAACAGTGCTTTAAAGTTGTATTATTTCTATGTCCTTTGCTTAGTAGTTTGAGATAATTTATTAGTGATGGAAGGTAAATACAATTTAGATGAATATGTAATAAAAGCACTGATACTCAAGGGATGGTATCACTGATTCACTTTAGTTTTGTAGAAATTGTATAGTCACCTGAAATCATTATAATATGCTGTGTTTTCTCTCTCTGAGAAAAGGATTAATATTTATTTTCTTCCTTGTGCTAAGCATTGCCTAAAGATCGTTTTATTTACCCTCATTACAACCCTGAGTTGTTATCTTTGTGTTTACAGATGAGGAACCTAGGCTCAAATACATTAAGCAATTTGCCCAAGATCACTTAAAAAGTGGTAGAGCACTAATATTAATCAAATTTTGCATTCTTATGGCATCAAAGTGATATCTGAAAGGTCCCAAAGATACTTTTTAGTTTGTATAACACTATTTCATATCTATGTTAGCTGTCAGTTTTATCTCAAATGGGTTTAATCAATATCAAATAAGAAATAAAATAGAAACCCTTTTCTAATCTCTGTTTATAAACTGTAGCCCTAGGAAGAAGGTTTATATTTTTCCCTACGTTTATAACCAGATGGCATTTGTAGCAAGAGGACACTCAGGCTGGTGCTCTGCTGGGATTTATTTAATATAATGATGAGTAAATATTTTATATATACCCTGTTATAGTTATTGTGGAACAGACATAATTTTAGAGATTAGTAAAATATATTTGTACAGTTGTTATTTGAGTCTTAAATGTTTATACTCTCAGAGAAAAATCTCTTTGCTTTTTATGTATTCCTGGAATAAAACTGTTTTCTTCTCCTTTTTAATAGGTCTTATTTCGTCTCAATTTCCTGGTAGTAGTGTTATGCATAGTTATGGATCGGCCTTATCAATTCTATTACTTTGTTCCCTTGGTCACTGTGTGGTTTATGGTCATATATGTCACTTTAGCACTATGGCCACAAATAATCCAAAAAAAAGCAAATGGTAAATACATTCTCTTACTAATGTTATAAAATATATTTGTTAAATATACTAAATATCTTTGTACTTACTAAAATCAATTATTTTTATTAATAGATGTGGACAGTTTAAGTCTATGTGTAGTTGACATTTTGAAAATTTATTCTTAAACTTCATTTCTAAAATTTTATAGCTAAGTAGTTCAAATAATATAATAGTACAGAACAGTGGTTTACAGTTATATTATGTATAAATGCACATAAAAGTATGTACTTTTTCCTTTTTAAATTTAAAATTTTCAAAATCATTTTACATATTATCTGGAGCGGAGGTAGCTAGAATAGAAAACGGATACCTGCACAGGGCTTCAGGCCCCACATCCTGCTTTAATCCTGATAACTTTACTTTATTTGGTTTATTGAGATTTTGAGTTAACATTCATTTGCAAAAAGTCTTTTTATGTAAGACAAAGTTTAAAGGTACTGATATAATTTATCTTATAGACAATCATTTAAGCAGTTATTACTTTTTTTGTATATGAGGAAGCCTAAGTACCCAAAAGGTCATTTTCAAATTTCACATAGCTAATTACTGACAATGTTCAAAGTAAGTCCACAGTTACATACATCGCTTAATGTTTTTTTTTTCCTTTTAAATCATACTGTTTAAAAAAAAATTTTTTTTGAAAAATTAAAAACATTTTATTTTTTAAAATGTACTTAACTTGACTATTTCAACCAAATATTGTGTATCAAAAATGTTTTTCCAGGGGAACCAGCAGTTAGCGTAATGGCTATGTCGCTGGACTCCCACGTAGTCGACCGCGGTTCACGTCCCGGACCCGGTGGCTTAAAACTCATGCCGGGTGCGTGTGCGTGCGTGCCCAAGATCCCGAGAGGAGAATGGAGGAGAAGGGATTGCGGCGTGACCATCCCCCCTGGGGGGTGATTTCTCGCTTTCTGCCTCTATGTCTCTCTCTATCTGTCTGGCGAGCGCACGCACCCTATAGCGAAAATCTCTCCAAAAAAAAAAAAAAGTTTTTCCACTGGGTTTCATTAAAATATTAAATAATTTTTCAGGAAGGAGTTAAATTTCGGTTCATTAATGTAACAGGGCAATCTTTGTAGTTCAGTTCCTCTTCAGAAACTCAGCATGTTAATCAAATAAATTACTACCAATATATATAAACTTAGAATACATAAGTTACAATATGCATATGTTAAAATGTTAAATTATGTCTTCTGTTTAAATTCTAGTTTCTTAAGGAGTTAAGCTTTCTCCTAGGGACTTTAGTGTTTAAGCAATAGTGCCAACATGTGTTATAGCTAACATGAGTGTTTGTTCGAACTACAAATGTATTGTTCCAATTTTTGTTATAACTTTCAATAATGAATAATATAACTGAATCCAGGAGGTATTTAAAAATATATTTATAGTGAATAAACAGGGGGTGTACAGGATATCAGTTATAAGTTGTAGCCTCATTCCTAGCAAGAATCCTCCACTTTTTTTCTTTTTGCCTTATTTGTAATTTAAATAACTAGGTTTAGTTTGTATGTCCTTAAAGTATTTTAAGAACCAATCAGGGTATAAATACATGAGTATTTAATATGTTTTCTAATATAAGTTTATATTTCTTAGTAAATTAAATATTTTCTCTCTTAGGAAATTGTTTATGGCATTTTGGTTTGCTGTTGAAACTAACCTTTTTGCTGTTATCCATATGTTTTCTGGCTTATTCTCAGGTTTGTACAGATTTCAGTTTATAATATTTTAAAGTTCAAGTCTATTAAAGCATGTGAGAAGAGTCAGAGCTTTTTTTTTAAGCTACATTTTTTAATGACTGTAATAAAAATGTCACTCTGTAGTTGATACTTAGTGTAGTTCTTTTGAGACCTATCTACTTTTGTTACCCCTGTTTTTGTTGTAAGAGCAATTTAAAGCTCTTCCTCTGGCAATTGTTAAAGATCCATTTTGCCTGACTTTGATCAATCAAACGTTTATTGAATGCCTCTTATACTACTCTAAGTGGAGATCAAAAGTCTCTTGACAGAATTTGTACCTTAGTTTGTGCATTATTCATTGCATTGAAATGTTACTTGATTTTTTTTTTGTAATTGCATAGAATGAAAACTTGGCATTTAATAAAACCAATTTAGGAGCAAAGGGGTTGTGTGTGTATGTATGTGTGTGTGTGTGTATGTGTGTGTACACACACATACACACACACACACATATATAATGTTTAATTTAATAAAATTTTTGGTCATTTCCAAGTTCTAAACTTTCATCCCCCATTCTGATGTTTGAGATTTTCCTAAGGGTTATTTGTGTGTGTGTGCGTGTGTGTGTGTGTGTGTGTGTGTGTGTGTGTGTGTGTGTGTGTGTGTGTGTGTGTGTGTGTGTGTGTGTGTGTGTGTGTGTATGTGGAAGGTGACAGTCTGCTACACATTGGTTCAGTCCATCAGACAGACATATTATTTGGATGGCATGATATAGCAAAATATTTTATTTGAATGCATATACTTCTGTGTCAGGTGTATATGTCCTATAGATATTTTGTGTGTACATGTAATCTTATCAGCCTCAGTTGGGTTTTTTTAGGTTTCTAAATATAGTGTGTATGTGTGTGTGCACGTGTATGTGTGTGTATATGTGTGAGTGTGTGTATATATATATATATATATGTAAATATTTTATATTTATTTTCACACTTAGAAATATTTAAGGCATTTCTATTTCTATCTGACATCCAAGGTTTTTTTGTAGCAGTTAGCAGCTATTTAGAAAAATTAAAGCTATATCTTAACCTTAATAATTTTCTTTAGGATATTGATAGAATTTTTTGGCTGAAGTATTTTGTCCCTTTCTATTTAATTAATGAATATAGGATGCTTTTTGTCCTAGATTGAAAATCTATGCAATTACTAGAAGGTTTTTGTTTGTTTTGTTTTTAATTTTGTAGTCTCAGTAGCTTTTCACATGAAGTGAAAGTTTAAAAAGTATTAAATCATCTTTATTGGCTATTGGTAAAATAATATTTGTTTTTATTAATTTCCACATGTAATTTTTTCAATTTATTTTTTTAAATTAGGATTTCTGGTTTATATATGATCAATCCATATCTTTGTGAGATACAGTATGGTTTTGTTTTTTTATGTCCAGAAGGCACATGTTTTCACCAGAGAGAAAGCATCGCCCAGTGAGGCATAGTTACACTCCAGTCCTTCCTCCATTTCTCCATCCAGTTGGGATTGGGGCATACACACACACATTCCCAGCATGTTTTTCAAGTCACCACAGCCAGAACTTAAACTATAGTGAGATCTAGCTTCCTTAAGCTATGTGAGATCTGGCTTCTTTAATCACTAGGCTGAAGGACCAGCCCCAATACGGTTTTCTTAAAGCATACATATAGTGTATGATAATCAAATCAAGGATCTACACATCCTCATCTTCTTCAGCATTGAACATTACATTATGTTGATCATATTTGATAATAGTTCTACTTTTTTTTTTTACTATGAAATTATCTGTACATTTTCAATGTTGTGGTACACCAATCCATACACTTTCCCCTTAAGTGCATTCTTACAGCCATTAAAATTTTTCTCACAAACCCTCCACCCACAATAAATTTATTTCCAAGTGAATTTCAAATGAAGTGATATTTTCAAATGAAATAAATTTTAAAATTGTGAATGACCCTTATATAATCCTAACTTAAGAAAACTACAGCTTATAATAGAATTACAAGGCAAGTATTGGTTTATATCATCCTAATTTTTTTTTTCTGGATTCCTTTTCTCAGGGTGCATTTGAGAAGATCTTTTCTCTTTGGCCATTGTCCAAGTGTTTTGAACTGAAAGGGAGCGTATATGAATGGTGGTTCAGATGGAGGTTAGACCGTTATGTATGTATTTACTTTGTGATATTTTGTCTTTTCAAATTATGCTGTTAGAAATGGTTTGGGAAATTTTTATCTATTTTTATTTAGTTTTTGAATAAAGGAACATTTTGATTGAGTAAGTCAAAGCAGTCCTTTCCCCTTTTTGTTTACAGTAGTGAAAATGGTATGCTTGTGTATGTATAGCAGAAGTAAGATATTGTAAAACTGTTGTATTTACAGTGGCCTTTCTCTGAGTTCTAACTTATTAAGCTCAAATATGTTCCCTCATTGTTGACATTTTTAATTATATATCAGAGAAGGAAGACATATCAGGCTTCTGAACATTAACAACATTGTTTAAAACTCAGTATTACTACTTGTAATGAGGTACTAAGGTATGCAGTATGGATTTTGTAGAAGTATGCAAAGAATAAAGAGTAGTGTCTTAGATTATTCTATGAAATTAATCTTGAAGGATGGTTAAGACAATCATTGACTGGGATCAGTAGATGACGTAATGGTTATGTCGCTAACTCCCTCATAGTTGACCACGGTTCAAGTCCCAGACCCAGCAGCTTAAAACTCATACTGGGTGCATGTACGTGCATGCCCAGAATCCTAAGAGGAGAATGGAGGAAAAGGGATTGCAGAGTGGTCATCCTCCCTGGTGGGGGGTGATTTCTCACTTTCTGTCTTTGTCTCTCCAGCAAGCACACATACAAGCGTACAAGCACACATTTCAAGTATACAAGCAAAAATTTCTCTCTCAAAAAAGAAAAAGGTCATTGGCCAAGAAATGTAAAACATCTAGCACAGCATTTGGGGAACAAGAGATGCCAAATAAATATCAATCACTTAACTCTGTCTCCTTTTCCTTTAATATTTAGTAAATCTCTTTGCTATGCAACAAATGTTTTCTTAGCAACTACTCTGTACCATTTCTGGTCTCTAAAACCTATGCACTTTTCAGTGTAATACAGTGTATTTCAAAACCATATATGAATAAAAATCTCTGCTAATGACTTCACATCAAATAAGTTTAAATTCTCAACTTTTTCATCAGAGCAGTCCACTGTGAAATTATTGTCTTCATCTGTTTGAAGTGCTGTAACAGAATACCATAGACTGGGTGGTGTATAAGGAGCAGAAATTTTGCACAGTTCTGGAGGCTGGGAAGTCCAAGATCAAGCACCAGCAGAGTTGGTGTTTAAGAGGGCCCACTTATTGGTACATGCACAGTTATCTTCTTACTATATCCTTACATAATGGAAAAGGCAAAGAAACTCTCTGGGTCCTTTTTTATAAGGGTACTAATACCATTCTTGAAGGTTCAACCCACATGACCTGATCATTTCCCAAAGGCTCCAAAAATCACCACATTGGGGATTAGATTTCAACATAGTAACTTTTAGGAGACACAAATATTCACTCTACTGCAGTGATGGTTTATATTAAGTCTGTTTAGAAAAGAAAGCTTGCATACTTTCTGGTCTACCATATATCTTTTCGCTTTTATGTGCATATTCTCTCTTTAAAAAGTATGACTTTTTAAAATTTTATTTGACTAAAAGAACTAATATAGCAATTTTTCCATTTAAATATCATCATGTATCTTTAGGTGAATTCCTTATTATTATTTTTAAATTGTCTTATTATTTCACTTGCTAACTGTGGCTCTCAAGTATACAAGCCTAAATGATCATTTCAGAATGATAAGTTTTGTCCCATACTGTTGCAGGAGATATTTGTTTGTCTATTTTTGATGGTTTCTAACAGTCATTGGTTTTATTTCATTGTCTGAAGTTGTGCTCTTTAAGTCCTTTGTAGAAATGCCAAACCTTTTTAGCTTTTAGTTTACTAGCTTTTATACATAGATTCTTTATTAACCAAACATTTTTGCTTTTTTGAAAAGTAACTATTTTAAATAAATTATCTTTATTTTCAGGTAGTCTTTCATGGCATGCTGTTTGCTTTTATTTATCTGGCTTTACAAAAGCGTCAAGTACTTTCTGAAGGAAAGGGTGAACCTCTCTTTTCAAACAAAATTTCAAATTTTCTACTCTTTATTTCAGTTGTTTCTTTCTTGGTAAGTTTTTAAATGTAATCTTATTTTCCAAAATTTGAAGTGGTATAGAAAATTAACTTTAAGTTAAATGAATGTAATCAGTTATTGTAATAAATTTTTACTTTTTAAAATATTTTATCCTTATGTATTTATTTTCTTGTGAGAGGGAGAGAAAGTGAGAGAGAGAGAAAAAAAAACCCAAAAACACAAACATAGAAAATAGGTATTTTCAACAGGGTCTCACCATGCCATGATCCTCCCATCTGTTTCCCAGTTAGCTAGGATTGCAGGCATGCACTGCATGCCATAGTGTTTAGGTTGGTCTAGAACCTAAAGCTGTGCTCTCTGTGGTCCTACCATTGTGCAGCAGTGCCCTGTGCTAGGGCCTGCTGTACCACTACAGACGGGCCACTACTTAGTTTTCAATTGGATGTTCATTCTAAAGAGAATATGTATACATGTTAAATATGAAAAATAATTGAGAGCTCAATGAGTAGAAATTTAAAAATTTGTAATAAGTTTTGGTGTGATCCAGCACCTTTTGTCATAAGGTGTTAGATGTGAAAAGCCATCACTGCCTCATGATCACTATTTTCAGAAATCACTTCCTCCTTTGCCTTTTTATGTTTGGACAGTCAAACATACCAGAACAAGTAGTGAGTAAATCCTGAGGGCAGTTTATACTGATGCTTTTCCTATATCATAGTGAATTATAATCTTATAAATAAAGAGAACTGTAAAATATAAGTTGTCAGAATTATGGCTTTTTAAGGTGCAACTGTTTACAAGCTGATCCATACATTGTTTTGTTTTAGACCTATTCGATCTGGGCTAGCAGTTGTAAAAACAAAGCTGAGTGCAATGAACTACACCCATCTGTTTCTGTGATACAGGTAATTATGCTGAGTAATAAAAATTTTTATTTGCTAATTTTAATAATAACATGGTCTTTAGAGGTAGAGAGATTTGAGGGTGAACTCAAATGTAGGAACTTTCTCAGCCCTACCCTCCTCTTTAGTAACAGGGATATTAAAAATCTTTCAAAGGGTAGTTAAATTAAATGCATGGAAATGATCTAGCTCAGTATTCCTCACTTAATATGCACTTAGGAAATGTTAATTCTTCTCATATTTGCTTTTTCATCATTTCTTTCTTTCTTTAAGAGATAATAATTATCTAATTGTGTTAAGTACTATGCTAGATGTAAAGAGGTTCAACAAGATATATGGCTCTTGCCTTTAAGCAACTTACAGCCTAATAGAGATAAGAATCAATAAGCACTCATGTGTTTAAGAAGATAAAGAATAAATGTACAATTTAAAGGAAAGCTTCATGTAAAATACTTTTTTAATAAAGAGATTATTAATATTTATCTTTGTGGTCATATTTTAGATTTTAGCCTTCATTCTAATAAGGAACATCCCTGGATATGCTCGTTCGGTTTACAGTTCATTTTTTGCTTGGTTTGGAAAAATTTCACTAGAGGTTGGTACATTTGTATTTTGCTTCATCTTATATATCCAGGTTTATGTGTGTGTACATCTGTACGTGTATGTGTAAATATATGTGGGTATATAAATCTGACATGTATTTTTTAATGTGAAGAATTTTTTAAAATTTATTCATTTATTTATTTTAATTTGACCAGAGGGAGACACAGAAAGAGAGGGAAAGTGAGCAAGCAAGCCACCAGGTCCAGGACTTGTACCATAGTCGGCCATGTGGGAGTGTCCAGCGCCTTAACCACAACACCACCTGCTGGTCCCCAGTGTGAAGATTTTTAAATAAGATTACATTTGAAAAAACTTATCAGGAAATAAAGCTTTGTTATTTATTGGAATTATAGGGAAAAGTCTCAGAACTTTCAACATCAATAAAGTATTTTGAAATGTTTTTTACACCTTATTAAAAATGATTAAACACAGATGACTTTTAAAATATTCTTTTCATTGTATTGTACTTTGAAGCACAACCAAGATGCTAAAATCAGAAAAGAAACATATTAGATCCAATGTAGATAAACTCAAACTGAGAGAATTTTGATTAGTCATTCATCTCTATAATTAAATGTTATATTACTACAATTCAGTTTATTGATACCATAATAAAATTCACCCTTTTTATGATTGGAAATTGTGGGAAAATGGGACTCATTACACTGTGTGTGAGATATATAATACAAAATTAGCTACAAACAATTTAAACAGTAGATTTTGAAATATATCCTGAGTGATGTGAACTTTATTATAACAATAGATTTCATATTGTAATCATAATAGATACATTTTAGAATATAAGACTTATTAGTCTTTTGAAATAGGGAAATAAATTTCTCTTTGAGTTCTTGGATAAATATTATTTTACTTAGTCTCATTCATAAGCGAGGTTATGTAGAGGTAAGGTTCTAGAAAGAAAACTGTAGGGGGTCTTTTCAGGGCTAACAGCAAGACAAAATAAAATCTTTTGGGAAAAGAAAGCCTTCTAACACTATTATGGAATCAAATGTTTAAATCAGGAAAAATTGTGATTTATTCATGGGTGCTCCCTATATATATCTAACTTTACATATTTTTCCTCCTAGCTGTTTATTTGCCAATATCACATATGGCTGGCAGCAGACACGAGGGGTGTCTTAGTACTCATACCTGGAAATCCTATGCTCAACATCATGGTCAGCACTTTCATATTTGTTTGCGTGGCTCATGAAATTTCTCAGATCACTAATGATCTCGCACAGATTATTATTCCTAAAGATAACTCAAGTCTCTTAAAAAGGTTGGCATGTATAGCTGCGTTTTTTTGTGGACTCCTTATCTTATCATCCATTCAAGATAAATCAAGACATTAAGTTCTTAAAATCCTAAAAAACTTCAATTCTTTTGGCTTACTTTGTGTCTGCCTAAAGGAGAAAAAGCATCTATGTGGAGCTATAAACGTATATGTAAGTATAAACGTGTGCGGCAAGGGGACAGTTCGGTGGCGTCTATTGAACATATGTGGTTGTATATATTGGAATGTACATTTCGAATGTAATATTCTAAAGATAGATAGATAGATAGATAGATAGATGATAGATAGATAATTTAATTAGCTTAGTGGTACCACTGAGTGTTTTGATATTTACTAAATTTGTAGTACTAAGACTATCTGCACCTGTAATCATTGCGGAACTTCCAATGTCACTGAAAACTTTCTTACTCAAGAATGACTGCAGTATTGTTTTCTTATCACTTGTGCAATGATGTGGAATGATAAACAGTATGCCTTTAATTTATATGCGTTCATGTTCTGATGTTGTATGTTTCATGACATGATTCCTCTTTCTAACTATGGCTAATAGTTATACAAGCCTAAATCTTGGTACTCTTTGTCTCACAGAGTTCTAAGTCTCCATGGCAGGGTTTTGTTATTGTTGATGTTGTCACTGCTTCTTTTTATAAAAAGGCCAAATTTTCTTTCCAATCCCAACCTTCACCTCTTTCCTTTCTGTAAGCTATACTAGTGTAATGCCTGTTACTCTGTGGATTCATTTAATTTGCTTCCCCCCACTAATTAATTCTGATATATTATTTCCAATGTTTGGAAAGCTCTTTATAGCCATTTTGGTATTTCCTCTCCTATTTTTAAAAAAATATTTATCAATATAAACTTGTGCAGTGTAGTAAAAATTCAAGTTGTTATGATTGAGATGTATGACCCATTAGTACAATTTTGAGTAAACCGTGACTTTGGGCAATAAATGTTTTCGTTTTGTTGTGTTTTGTTTTTATATAAGCTAACTGTTAGAGGTATACGTTTATTTATCTGTTGTACAGATTTATTATTTTTAATGTTTGAAAGATTGCACTTGTTTGCTTTTATGTGCGGGGTAAAATATATTTTCTGTTCACCATATGTGAAACAATGGAGTAATTTAATCAGTAAATAAACGTTCTGTGGATGCTTATTTTTGTATTGGCAAAGTATGAATTAAACTATTATGTGTTCTTTTTTAAAAAAAAAACCTGGATGATTGGTTTAAATTTCTAATTCATTCCTCAATATAAATTTGTTTTTTCAAACTCTTAATACATAGGGGTTGATCACTAAATGATCATTAAATAAGAAATAATTTAGTTATCAGGGCTCCTGAGAGTAATCCACCTTACACCCAAGAAGTTTAAGCATTATGACTTTATTAGTAGTTTTACTTAAAGATTCTGAAAATTTAATTATTATTTCTGTAGCACAGGATTTATGTGTTACTCATCTATTCCCGTTAATTGAGGAGCATTTTTCAGACAGAAACATGTGTTCTTTTCTTTTCTCTCTCCTTTTGCCCTTACTTAATCTTTTGACATTTCCCAGATAGACAATTGTAATGATTTATTGCTCTGGCTCCTAGACTGCGGCCTTATAAGTAGAGAATAATATAGTTATAAATCAAAAACTTCCAAGTGCTGTGATCACATTATTCTTTCTCATGTAGTTTGCCAATGAGCAGAGTGCATTTGAATTTAGCTTGTAAGTTTTATCACCTGAAGAAGATTCTTTTCAATGCAACAGTTGGAAAGTAAAGATGACCAGTACCTCTGTTTTTTTTGAAGCACTTATATCTCCCAATAGTGATGCCCATATGAATATGTAAGTTATTCTCTCCTTTTTGAACTCAAACCTAAAGCTTAACTGTAAGTCCTATTTCTTCATCACATGTTTTTATTTAATATGCAGCCTTGTTTTTATATATATATATATATAGTTATATATAATAATTAATAATATAATTAAAACATAATGTTCTATAATTAAAATACATTCTATTTTGTATTTGGTTTCATTATTGAATCTGTTTTTAAAATAATTATTTATTTAATTCAATTTGTTATTATATTTAAATTTGACCAGAGAAAGATAGAGAAAGGGAAAGCAAGAAAGCAAGTCGGCAGGTCCAGGACTCACACTGCAGTCAGCCATGTGGAGATCCAGCTCCTTTAACCTCCACACCACCTGCTGGCCCCTCATTATTGAATCTTAATGGGTAAAAGATTATTGGGGAAGTTAACCACACTGACAGCACCTACCTATAATAAATGTCTGAATTTTTTTTTTCTCCATTGACTCAACTGACCAGTTGCATTATTCAGTTGTACCATTCTTCAGAAGATGTGTGACAGAATATTTAGACATGCTAAAATTGAGATAAAACCACAAAGGTTCTCCAAACTCAGCTTTTTGGTAATAGAAATACATTCAGAAATCTACCATCTGGCTCCCAAAGGTATTTACTTGCCTTGGTTCTACTCTGACCCTTCCCTGTTTCTTTAGTCAAATCTTCCCCTTTTTGTAGATAGCCATCAGAAGCATTAAAAATTCAGCCTACATTTAAAAACTATTTCCTGTACTTACAGCTAAATAATTTTATTTACTTTAGGTACTGGTATTAAAATAATATTTATAATCTACTATTCCATTGTAAGATAAGTTAACTGGTTACAATTTTAAAGATGAGTATATTTTTTTCTCCAAAAATACTTTATTATTCTGAATGCTAACATAGGACACTTTTAAGCTTGGTAAAGTTACCTTTAATGGTAATAAGTATAACCATATTTGTTTAATTCTTTTTTACTAGATTGTAAACTATAAGAATAAATAAGTGAAAATAAAGCACAGGACTTAGGGCAGGCCCTTCATGAAATATATGCAAAATGAAAACCAATGTATCAATGGATGCAATTTCTAAGAGAATATCCCTCTCAAGCTGTAAATTTAAGCTTTTACCAATCTGGAAAATCTTAGAACCAAGTTAAAGATTTTACATTGAACATTATTAAATTGCTAATATGTTATCATTTTTACCTCCAGTAATGGTGGTTCATAAAGTGAAACCTAATAGCTTCCCTCATTGGTAAAAGATAATAACATGTGTAGTTGTTGAAAGGGTTGGTCTTGATAACTATTCCAAAAATTTTAAATATTAAGTTTGGTTAGACTTAGGGTAATTTTGAAGACTGATGAAAACTCAGGACACTCTACACTCATTTTGGGAAAAAAAAAAAAAAAAAACCTTTATATTTGTTTTTCTTTTAACAGGATCTTTTCTAGTGAAGAAGATAAAAATTGGAAATGTGATAAAGATTCCTTATAATTAAAGCCATAAAGTAGTGCAAGGAAGAGACTTTATTAAAAGAATGTAGAATATTATGAACTATGACAGGCCTAACAAGTTAATTAAAAGTAAGTTATTTAAAACTTGTCTTATTTATAACATAATTTCTAAAATCCCATTCCATAGCATAAAAATAGGATAGATCAACATTTTAACAGGACATTTATGGTACCTAAAAGTGTTTTTGTTATGTATAGGGCACAATCTTTATGCTTAAAAATAATTATTAAATTTTTAAAAAAACTTACATAGTTGTATTAGTGTTCATCTCACTGATATCTAGTGCTCCTAGGTTGGAAGACAATTGAGAGAATTTTCTAATAAAAATCATTAAAAGGAAATTTGTTTTCATAACAAATACTAACAAGATCTTATTTTTTAATTCTAGAGCTACCAGACATGGGTTATTTAACTATTTTACTCTACACTGACAAAATAATAAAGCGAGATCTTAGCTGATGGGCAAGGCCTCTCCACATTATCACTCTTCTTAATCTGACTTTCAGCTTCCTAAATACTGCACTCTTCTTTCTCTTTATTCTTTTTGTTTCTACTCTTTTCATCTACCTAAATCTAACTGATTTTTAAAGTGTTTATTTTTACTGTTATTATATGAAATTGATATGTAGTTGTATATTATAGGGTACAGTATGATATTTTCAATACATGCATACAATGTGTAACAATTAAAGCAGGGTGATTATCATATCTATCACCGCAAGCATTTATAAATTCTTTGTGTTGAGAACATTCAGAATCCTCTCTTCTAGCTTTTTTTGAAATACACAATAAGTTGTTACATATACGCACTGCTGTATAGTGCTATTGTGGTCTAGAATTTATTCTTCCTATCTAGTAATACTTTCTTACCTTCTAACTTAGTATTTTTAGTAGAATTTAAACCTCACCTTCTCTGTGAAAGCAAATACTTTAATTACCTTCTTCTTTTAAACTATTCTAACATTAATCACCTAGCCTCATTATTTTGTCATATCTTCCAGTCCTCCAAGATGGCATCTCATATGAGTAGTGAGGTGCTATGTACAATAGATACAGTAAGCTTTTCATGTCAGCTTAGAAGTTCTAGTTTTATTTCTGTCATCTTAAAAGCAAAATTTCTCTTCGTTCTTGTGCTCTTGAAGTTACTACTTCCTTTATCTTCTCTTACAGCCCCAAACTGCTCTCAAGATCACTGATAACCTCTATCCAACAATCGTTTCTCCATCATCATCCTACCTGATCTATAAGTAGTAATATTTAACAGCTGATTTACTCCCTCCTTTATGACCGTCTTCTTCATCATACTTGCAGGACATTACCATTCTCTTTTCTTCCTACCTCAGTGGCCATTTCTTCAGTCTCATTTCCTGAATCCTCTTCATACCTTCAACCTCTAACCTGCAATTCCCTGAAGCTCTATCTACACTCTCTCCTTAAGTGATGTTACCTCATCACATGTCTTTAAATATTATCTATCTCCTATGACTATGAATTTTATCTCTTCAATTGAACCTCTCACCTAAAATTCAGGCTCACATATCCACCTTCCTATTTAACAATTCCACTTGACTGTCTAAAAGACATCTCAAACCAAAGTCTAAAACAAAGCTTCTGAGTTGTCCTGTGCTAGCCACAAAGGAACAGATAAGTAAATGCCCCCACAGTCTTTCCAATCTTTAGCAAATAGCAACTACATCATTCAGAGAACTCAGATTAAAAATTGGAGAGTTATTTTTATCCCTTTTTTGTACATCTTACAGTTTAGTATATTTGTCTTACAGTTTAGTATATTTTTTCAGTTTCATCCTCAAAATATATTCGTAATTTAGCTATTTTCATCACCAATATGATCACCATTCTAAAACACCATTAGCTGTTTTCTGGATCAACGTCTGCTCACTGACATACCTATGACTTACCTGTTTTTCATTTTCCACATCCCTTCACTAGAATTTATTTTTCTGAGGGCAAGAATGTGTTTTACTCACTGTTATATCCCTGGCTGCTAGAACTATGCCTCTGGCAGTAATTATCTGCTGAATTAATGAATTAGTGAGTGCTTCAAAACTGTGTCAAGTACTAACCTAATTTTGAGGCAGGTGGACAGCTCTACAAGTGGAAAATGCAGTTAAGGAAACCGTTTCCTTAGGGATTTGGACAAAAGATTATTGATATGTTTTATTTGGCTTTTGGGGTGTTGATTTGCATAGTGTCATAAATTTTTTTAACCCACTTATAGGGTCAGGGAAACAGTCTGTAGCAGCATAAAGGTCTTTCTATTCCCAGTTGACAAATACCTACCAGAGTTGGGCCCCAGTTGTACCACTGAGATCACGAGTCTCTTACCATCCCTTATTTTCTCACTTTATTCTGGGTGCAAGTGTCAATTGCCATTGGCCATTGTACTTATGCTATTATTTTTCTTGTAAAAGACAATTGTTTCTATGGACTTGACTATCAAAAGTAGAAAAAGAAAAAGATAAGCCAAGAAAGCTTTGTATTTTTTTAGAATTATTTTATTTAATTTGATTTATTCATTCATTTATCTTAATTTGACCAGAGAGAGACACAGAGAAATAGAGAGAGGGAAAGTGAGAAAGGAAGCCACCAAGTCCGGGACTCGAACTGTGATCGGCCACATGGGAGTGTCCAGCACCTTAACCACCACACCATCTGCTGGTCCCGAAAGCTTTGTATTTTAAAGAGAAAGAAATTGTGTTATTTGTGGAAGTCAAAAATATTCCTCCATCTTCAATAGGCAAAATGTCAAACAATGCTGCTTAAAAAGACCATTATGAAATAATTATACTGAAAAACAATACCACTACATAGAAACATTTAGTTGAATGTCAGTATAAGTAAAAACACATTTGAGATTGAACAGAAGCTTGAAATTTCAACAAGATTTGATTTCAGATGAAAATTATAAGAATGTAATGTTGTGAGGTTCTAATATATATTACTGCATGTTATCTAAGCAACTGTATATTGTATGAACAATTACACATATATTGCATAAACAATTGCATCAAAACATTTAGACATGGTGAGTTTAAAAGCGTAGCCAATGACCATAGCAGAAATTACTGCCAAGGGGGCCCTGTGGAACACTGGGGATTCAGATTTCTGAACACACTGGACATTGGCTCCTTTCATCCTTGCTAGGGTGGGGTCTTGAGGGGTATCATGGCGTGATGAGACCCTGTCAAGAGTGTCTGTGTCTCTTTCTCAAGAAATAAAATAAATCTTTTATAGGAAGAAATTACATGCCAAAAATAAACTTTTGGAAATATAAGACTAACTGGAAAGAAAGGATTATTTCTCTAAGCTTATCAAAATATGGCTGAGAACTTACAGGAAAAAACATTTGTGAAAAGTGTGATTTGGCATTTTTTATCACAGTAAGAGCCCAGATATAGGCAATACTGCCTTGTTAATTGTATTTGTGTTTTCAGTGAGACTTCTGATGTAACCAGGTAACTCCAAAATACCTCTGTCAGGTTGATTATAAGGAAATGGTTTATTGATTGGATTGGAAAAAAATCTTACAGTTTGATACAGGCTCATGTTAATAAAATAAGCATGATAATATAAAGGTATTGTGATGATCCATGAACTTAAAAGTGAAACTGAAATTAATAATGTTTTGTTTGGAATGGAATTTTAAGTTGATTCATTATTTTATTCCCTAAGAATGATTTTATACTAAAATCTTAAAAATAGAATATGTCCTAGAGACAGTCATGGATGCATAAACTAGATGTTTTCCATGACTTCTGTTACAGAAAATTCAGTATTTTTCTTGGTGAATTGGATGCACCATACAGGAGTTTCCTGTATGACAAGAGGTTAGGTAGCATTGTACTTAGAGATTTTTGGAACTTTTGAAAGAGATTGAATTCTTCACATCCTTCAAGAGAAAATGACCCTTTTAGCTTAATAGCAAAGACTGAAATAGAGATTGCTAATCTTGGTTGGCAGCTCAATCCTTCTTACACTTTGACTATCTCTCCAAAAATGTTCAAAAATTATTGCATAAGTACATGACTTAATTTGTTTTTATTCTTCTTATGATAATTGTAATTTGAGGAAACCTGTTTGAGAAGGTATGTTCTTTTTTTTTCTTTTTTTTCGGAGAAGTTTTTTGGTGTAGGGCACGTGCACTCGCCAGAAAGACAGAGAGAGACAGAGACAGAAAGTGAGAAATCACCCCCCTGGGGGGATGGCCATGCCGCAATCCCTTCTCCTCCATTCTCCTCTTGGGATCTTGGGCATGCACACACATGCACCCAGCGTTAGTTTAAGCCACTAGATCTGGGACTCGAACCGCGGTCGACTACATGGGAGTCCAGTGACATAGCCATTATGCTAATTGTTGGTCCCGAGAAGGTATATTCTGGACAATTTTATTATATTAAAAATAAAAATTGATTTTCAGGAAAGGAAATGATAGCCTGAACTACATTCCCAAAATTCTGGGGTCAAAAACCAAATTTCAGAAAAGATTCTCTGACTTCAAATCTTAAAAAAATTTAATGACAGTATTTGCTTTACCTTTCCATATTAATAGTGATAGTAGGAAAGAGGAGACACAGTGGAAGTTACTTAATTGTAACCTAAATTTTAAAGGACCCGTGTAGGACAGGATTGGAATACCCAAATTATACATATATGACATGAATGTTGCTTCAGAATATAAAATCTACTAGGCAGGTATTTTATCCATGTTCAAAGAAATAATTATGAACAATTTTGAGGGAACATAAAACTAAGTGAAATCAAATACCTTTTGTCTAAATGATTCAAAGGCACAATTGTCCTGAAAATCACAATAAAAAATCTGACAGGTTACAGTCTTAGTGAAAATGGAATCAACATTCTTATTCTATAGGCTGGAGGATGGTGGAGTAGTAATGTAAAACTGTGAGACTGACTCACATGTGAACATTCCAGATCGGTATCCAGAGACCTTCCTGGACACATTGGGCATGCATGTGCTCAGGAGCTGCGATCAGAGGTTGACAAGTTGAGGGCGGTCATGGTGTCAGACCCTGTTGGGGGTGCCCCCGCCCCCCGCATTATCTCTCTCACTCGTGGAAGAAAGAAACTGTTTAAAAATATTCTTATTCCTGGAGCCAACAGATGGTATAGCAGTATGTTGCTGGACATCCACATGGCTGACCACAGTTTGAGTCCCAGACCCAGTGACTTGAAACTCAATCCAGGCACATATGTGTGCAAACCCAAGATCCTGAGGGAGAAGGAATTGAGGCTGTGGCCATTTCTCACTTTCCCTCTCTCTGTCTTCTGTCTCGCTCCCTTGAGCACAAGCGACCTAAGGCAAAAAGCTCTACCAAAAAAAAAAAGAAAATTATTCTGAACTTATGATAAAGTAAACCAAGAAAGGAAACTGTCATAATTAAATGTATTTTCCCTCTATTTTTTTTCATTTTCCAATTTACAATATCCTTAATATTAGTACATGTTTATATTATGTTAAAGGCTTATACAACTATTCAGTCAAAATAAAATTGTATACTATATCTAGAAGTTGTGAGTTTTGTTTTTGTTTGTTTGTTTTCATTCTTAGCTTTCTATTTATACCTAGTACTTGATCTTGACAGTAAATTTTTTATAACGAGACCAATATTAGTTTTTGTTTTGATTTGTTTGACAAGTCACAGGATCAGTGTTCTGCTAATAGGAGGAATATGCCCTTTTCTGTAATAACAGTATTGATAGATTTTGAAGATAATATTTGGAGTAGAGAGGTGTGTTTTTCTTAGTTAATTCAGGAGAAAATAGTGACAGTTATTCCTGGTATAGAGGGTAAACTAGAACTCACTGTTCCCTCTCTTTGCATTTTCCCATCTCATCTCCTTCAGGACACTTCTGGGGACAGAAAAAGAGATGGAAAAACATTAGTTGCAACCTGAAGGGTTCAGCACTTTACAAGCACATCCATACCCCGGAACATGGAGCTGGAGCCCTTTCTCAGAGACTACAGAATTTAAAATGGCACTATAAAGAAGTAATTCATGGGCAAGAATATCCAGGAACAGTTTTAAATGAAGTAATGGGAGGTGTGGGACTTGCATAATTGGATATTGGGTGCATTATTATTATTTTTTAATTTCCAGATAGTGCCTGCACTTGCCAAATGGGGCACTATTATACCACAATCATTTGTCCTCTGTTTTCCATCCATCAGGATTTGGGGCATGGACATAAGGGCACCTAAAGTGTTTTTCAAGTTGCAAGAGCTGAATTTACACTTCGGTCAACTATGTGGGAACTGGTTCCCTATGCATAATTAACTCCCCGCACTAGTGGGCCAGCCCTGGATATACTAAGTTTCAGATAAATCAGTGTGGAATGCATGCAAGTACATAGAGATGCCTGTTGGTATCTGAGTGGGATTTGTTTCAGCCTCCCTTCCCCCCAGCCTGAGAATATAAAATGGCATAGTAATTTCATATAATGTACACATATCTTTTTGTACACTTTTAATCAACTAGATTACTTATAATACCTAATACAATGTAACTAGTTGTTACACAGCATTGTTGAGGGGATAATGACAAAACTACATGTTCACTACAGACATAGCCATAGAACACATCAGCAACAAAGTAACATTTTAGACCCATGTTGGTTAAATCCTCCCATTTGGAATGATTTAGATTGGGCAAGGCTGGGAGGATGCTAGTTAATGAAAAGGAGCATAGAAACAGATTTTATTATAAAAGGTATTAGAGTAAGGCTTGATATCACATTACTAAGGAAAAGGTAGAACTATAAATAGTTCTGGGACAGTTGCTTAATTATAGGGGTGGGAGCAGTATTTTTCCCATTCTTTACATGCTTAAAGAAGTATAGAGTGATTAGTGAGGTTTGAAGATACGTAAAGTAAGAAGTAGAAAATGTAAGTGAAGGGACCAGCAGTTGGCGTAATGACTGTCGCTAGACTCCTGTGTAGTCGATGACGGTTCAAGTCCTGGACCCAGTGGCTTAAACTCATGCCGGACGTGTGTGCATGTGTGTCCAAGATTCCAAGAGGAGAATGGAGAAGAAGGGATTGCGGTGTGGCCATCCCTTCTGGGGGGTGATTTCTTGCTTCCTGTCTCTCTGTCTGTGTCTGTCTGGCGAGCACACGCACCCTATAGCAAAAACCTCTAAAACAAAAAAAAAAAGAAAATGTAAGTGAATATTTCATCTTTAGATGAGAAATGATCCACTAAGGATAAGTTGAAAAGTAATACCAAAATTGTAAAATTCTTTTACCTGAAAATGTAAAATTTCAGTATGCCAAAAGATATAAATAGAAAAAAAAATACAAGCTGGAAGATTTTAGAACATGAATATTTGACCTAAATTTAATATCCTGATATATATAGAGCTTTTTATAGTTTAGAAATACCAGGGTGTTTTCCAAATTTAATTTGGTTCCTAATTCTGTATAGAAGGTCAATTCATTCAGATACCTTGATGTACATTATGCAAATAATTCATCTTGGAAGAACATCAGGAAATAGTACTCAAAGCTAGGCTTTCTATGGATCCTTTTTGGGAATTGGGGGAAGGGGACAGATTATTTCTAATGGCCACTGTGTGTAGTTATGCCTTCCTTAAACATTTTCCAGACTAAAATTAATTAAGACTAGATTACACTGAGCAGAAATTGGAACCTAAATGGCCCATCTGTCTGTGTAAAAGCACAGATTCACACACACACACACACACACACACACACACACACACACATACACACACACACCGGTGAGGAAAACCTTGGCCAAACTCTAGAGAATTCCCTAAGAAACTACTGATTACTAGACTCAAATTTCCCCCTAAAGATGTCGGTCTTACACCAGTTCAAGGTCCTACAAGAGCAGTTTTCCCCAAAAAAACCCTAGAGTAGTTGAAGAACAGGTGTAGGATATCCAGCATTGAACCCCAGCTAGCTAATATCTATCATCAATGGGTTTGTCTGTGGCAAACACTATTTATAAAGAAATATTAAAGATTAGCTTATAATTTCCTCAGATTAAAAAAAATAAAAACCCTATAATGAATATATCCTAGAAAGAAGTCAGAGGAGACCCCGTGAAGAGTAACTAGACAAGAACTTGCTAACTCACATCTATAGTTTCTTGTAGTCTGAAGCCATTGGTCAGCACTACAGGACACTACACGACAGTTCTATGAAATTCATCTTTGTGTCTGCTCTAAGAATGTTGATTCATTACACAATGGGCTCTTTTTACAGACTCATAAATTATTTCATTCTGGCCTTACTGGAATATTTGTACTTCTGAACAGTTGATTTGCTTCTATCTTCTGGACACTGTGAGTTGACTTTTCATGTTTGCAGATAAAAAAAACAACAAAAACAACTCGAGTTAAAAGTGTGCTCCATCCCAGAGGAGAGGGTACTTTATTATTTATAGTAGCCTAATTCTTGGTCCCTGTTTTCTTCTCATCTACCTCAGTAGATCTCTCATCTGATTATATCTTGCCTAGCTGTATAAGCTGTCCTATGTCATACTCTGAAACTAGGCAGTCTGGTGGTCATCTTTGTTTCTTCAAGCTCAGCCACAGCACCGTGCTCTGGTTGATGCCAGTTGATGCTACTGCTGAGTGGACTGAGGCCAAATGGGTGGTCTTGGTTCAGTTTCAACCTGATGGCATAAGTGTATAGTACCAGCCACTCAGGAGGCTGAGGCAGGAGGAATCTTCAATGTAGTAAGACCATGTCTTTAAAAAAATTAAAAAGGCAATTCTTCAGGCTGTGCCAGCCAGGATAAGCAATAGAGTCATAGCCAACCAACCATGACTATTTGATCTTAGTGCCTGAGCTCAGAAATCCTAATCCCCCAAGTCATTTGTGTCCACATTAGGGTCCATAAATATATGCTTCTAAAACATCCCTATAGCCAGTGTTCACAGTTCTCTGCAATTCTTTTCATGAAAACATGGCTGAATGTTTTCGATATCCTGTTGCCTTCATGTGTTCTTTTCTTCTCAGCCAATACCGTTTCTTTTCTTTTTTAAAATTAGCAAAAATTTGAGTTGTCTCTGTCCAAGTTCTTTACCTCACTGCCAATTGGGGTCCTTTCTGAAGCTGCTGCCCTGACGGCCAGATGCCAGGCCATAGCTTCAAGATACTGGTCCACACTTGCCCTCAGGACAGAGCAGTAACTTCCTCTGGGTAACTGGCTTCTTACTGCCATGTCATCATGTAGGGACTGCCTGAGGAGTGGCTTCATTTTGACCATGAGGCAGATGCTGTCTCCCTCACCTTGGAAGAAAATAGCCTCAGCTGCTTCCTTTTCCCTGTGTGCCAAAGGGTGCTAGAGGGCTCAGGAAAATCCTTTATTTCCTGCAAGTTTGCTTTCTTAGAACTTCAGGAAAATATGAGACACACACACTCTGGCATGATAGTGCCTAACAGAGTAAGATCTTCCCTGCGTTCAACTCGTACCCTACACAGAGAGCCCATGGAACAACTACAGTTCACCTTAGGGGGTTCAAATCCATGTATTCTCAGCCTGTGATTTATGATGAACTGAGTCAAGATCAGTTGCAGAGAAGAGACTACAAGAAGAGCATGGAACCTGAGGAGGTGTTGAAAGCTTTTACTGTATGCCAATTTACCGCATTTGCCAAATACTCTAAAAGGAGGCATTCTTAAAGAGGACTCTTCTATGTAAAGGTGAGAAAAGATCTCTGTGGAGAGAATACATAAGCTCTGGGAAATTTATGTAGCTAAGAAATTTTTTGGTGGTTGAACCAATGGGAGAATCGAGCTATAATTTGTTATTTGCAATTTTCAAAAATTTTTTTTTAATTGCCAGAGGGCACATGCACTCATCAGAGAGTGAAACAGAGAAAGGAGAAAGCATCTCCCAAATAGGGCGAGGTAATGCCACAATACCTATTCTTCCATTGCTCCATTCTGTCAGGACCCTGGGCATACATGCACTGGCATGTTCCTCCAGCTGCAGGGGCCAGTACTCAAACTGCATTCAGCCTGTGGGATCTAACTCCTTAACCACTAGGCTATAGGGCCCACCCCAATTTTTTTTCTTAATAAAATAACTTTATTTGGGGGGCCAGCAGATGATGTAGTGGTCACATTACTGGACTAGCACATGACCGACCGCAGTTTGAGTCCCAGACCCAGTGCCTTGAAAATCACGCCAGGTGCTTGTGTGTGCATGACCAAGATCATGAGAATAGAAGAGGAGGGATTGCAGCATTGCCATCCCCCCTGGAGGATGATTTTTCTCTCTGTCTCTGTCTCTGTCTCTCTCTCTCTCTGGCTCACGCACACACTTTAAGCCAACCCCCGCCCCCCTTTTTGAGAGAGAATTTTGCTATAGGGCATATGTGCTCACCGGAGACAAACAGAAAGTGAGAAATCAGCTCCAGGGGGGATGGCTATGCTGAAATCCCTTCCCCTCCACTCTCCTCTCGGGATCTTGGGCACACAGACACACACATGCCTGGTGTAATTTTCAAGGGTCTGGGACTTGCACCACAGTCGGCCATGTGGGAGTCTAGCTATGTCACCACTACACTATCTGCTGGGCCCCTGTGTTTTTGTTTTTTTTTTTTTTTAAAGAGAGATTTTTGCTATTAGGGTGCATGCACTCACCAGACACACAGAATCAACCCCCTAGGGGGAATGGTCATGCCACAATCCTTTCTCCTCCATTTTACTCTTGGGATTTAGGGCATGCAAACACATGTGCCTGCCTCATGTATTCTTAGTATAAGTTTCAAGCCGCAGGGTCTGAAACTCAAACCTCAATCAGCCATGTGGGAGTCCAGCGTCTTAACCACTCTGCCACCTGTTGGCCCACCTAGCGTGTTTATTAAACCCCCAGGTCTGGAATCCAGACCTTGCAATCAGCCATCAGAGATTCATCAGCCCCAACCACCATGCCACCAGCTGGCCAAGGCTTGCCTTTTTCTTGATCTGTTAGTGTTTCATTCTATAATAAGGATGATAATACTTGTCTAATTATGTAAATACTTCCCCAATTGCCATTTGTCTTCTATTCTGACTTATAAAAAAAATAAAATTTTTCATATAAATTATAATTTATCTTATCAAATCCATATATTTTTTCCATTACCACAGAGCTCTTTCCTATTTAGGGCCCCTGTAAAAGCTGGCTGCCTTTTCTGTTTCTTGGTGTGTGTCCAGAGCAATATTTCTAGATGGGGAATGTGTTACATCTAGAACTTGAAGGAGCCTACTCGGTGCTAGGTGCTTCCTTCTTTGCAGTAGGGAATACAAGATGCAGCAATGTATTTTTTTATTTTGACGGACATGTCTGGCACAGCCCTGAATGCTGGACCTCTAAAAAGTTCACTTAAGTGATAGGTTTATTCATCTTTTAATGGTTTATTTCCCACACCAGAGTGCATGTGTGTCACCACAGCCTCCAGTGTGATAGCCATGTTATCAGCACGACGTCTCCAACATAACAGATTAATGTGATGTTCTCTGGAATGCTATTCAGATCTCTTCAGAATATCTTATGATAGAGGGTAAGAGAGTCAATATAGCCCAAAAGCAAATGAATATTGTTATCTTTTCCATATGAATGCAAACAATTTCTGATTAGAATGGAAATACGCATTCACTAAATCAATGGATACATACTGAGGCCTACTAATCTGCTCTAGCAATGAGATCATGCCTGGCACTGCAGATACAACCCAGATTACTCCTTGGTTCAGCTTACTTTAGTGTACTATTATTCCTCATGATCAGTCTGGTGTCTTTAGGACCAAACTGGTGAATTAATAGAAGCTATGCTAGAGATTATGATCCCTGTATCCTTTGGGTCTTTATTGGTCACTATAATATCTAGCATATCCTTAAGATAAGGAGTTGTTTGTGGAGAGAACAGTTTCAAAGTCTTCCACTTTTCCTTACCCTCAATAGTAGCTCTTGCCTCTCAAGTTAAGGACAGTTTGGTGCCAACTCTACCTCCAAGTATGAAAATTCCAATTAAGCACTCGGGGAAGTATCCACTAGGTGGATCCATGGACCCTGTGAACCCATGCTAATCAGGACTCCATTTACTGTTTAACCCCTGGTTGACTCCCCTCCAAGGGTCATGATGGTACTTTGGGTATCTGAGTATCAATGTTAATCCTCAAAATGTCTGGTTATTCCTCTTTTCTCAGCAACAATCACATTAGTACATGTCTGCAGTTCTCCACAGGGGAAGGATTAAAGAAATCTTTACAGTATGCATTTGTGTCAGCATCACAAGGTCCTTTCTCTTGGGAACATGACCAATCCCTCAATCAGTAGGTTCAAGATACGAACTTAGTCTCTAGTTTTAGCAGTTGTAACATCTTTCTGGGCTTTCTTCTTAGCCGTTAGCTCTTCCATTCTTGCCTTTTCTTGGTAGATGTTAGGTAGCACAGTAGTTTCTTACCTATTTTTCTGCTAGAGACACCGTATTCTCTTACCTAACTCCACATCTTGCTGTCAAGACCCTGTGACTAACTTAAAACTGGTGGTTATAGTAGCTTCTGACAGTTGCATGCCACTATCTGCTTTCTGTAGTTTGGGGGCCAAATGATCCTATTGTGAATAACAAACTTAGCTGCATGTATGTCTCTAATATATGTTTTAGGGTTCCAAGTTTCACAGAGGGGTTCTGGCCTTAGTGTAACACACTTTGCTGAGCGTTTGAATGTCTTTAGAACTCCATGATCTAGTTAAGAAATTCTCAGCTTACTCAACTGTGTCTGCTCTCCCACTACAGGCTTTAAGGCCCTCCTTTAAGCTACCAAAAAATGGTTCTATGGCTGTAAAACCGCGTGTGTCTGTTGATTGCCCTCCATTTCACATCATCCCCTTGCAGGACATTAATACAACTGAGTAATAACTCACCATCTCCACTCGTGGGCATTGTTCCTCTCCACACCTTCAAATGACTCAGTTATCAAACTGGTAAGGTGAACCCTCCACCAGGACACTTCCCAGGTCATCCCCAGTGAAAACTCCAGCAATTACAGCATCAGCTTATGTGTGATCCTCAAGCTACTTAGCTGGGGTTCCCAACTTCCAGTTAAACATCAGCAAGCCAGTCCCCTAAACTCATCCTATCATCTACATTCTCAGACCATTCTGGGTACCAACTATTTTGGTTTATGTCCCTGAGAAACCGAATTAGATGTGCAGTGCATTTGCTAGTGAAAATACTTTTGAAGGATAAAGGGAGAAGACACCATGGATAGTCAGAGAAATTCCATAGGCCACAAAACAGGTCTGATACTGGAAGGGGAATTGAGTAAAAGAGCTTTAGATTACAGTACAGCTTTTTGGCAGGGTACGTGGGTGGCTTCTGGTGTGGGTGGCGAGTGGTGGCCGAAGCAGGGGGACATCAAGGGACACTTAGACAGGGACCATGGCAGGCGGCGGCTCGGAGAGGGCTAATGGGCGTATCATGAAGATGGAAGTGGACTACAGCGCCATGGTGGACCAGCGACTGCCCAAGTGCGAGAAGCTGGCCAAGGAAGGAAGACTTCAAGAAGTCATAGAAACCCTTCTGTCTTTGGAAAAATAGACCTGTACCGCTTCCGATATGGTGTCTACATCCCATATCTTAGTTGTAGTAGTGAAGATGTGCTATGAAGCTAAAGAATGGGATTTACTTAATGAAAATAATTATGCTTTTATCAAAAAGGCGGAGTCAGTTAAAACAAGCTGTTGCAAAAATGGTTCAACAGTGCTGTACTTACGTTGAAGAAATCACAGACCTTCCAGTCAAACTTCGATTAATTGATACTCTACGAATGGTTACAGAAGAAAAGATTTATGTGGAAATTGAGCGTGCTCGGCTGACTAAGACATTAGCCAGTATAAAAGAGCAGAACGGTGATGTGAAGGAGGCAGCCTCCATTTTACAAGAGTTACAGGTAGAAACCTATGGGTTGATGGAAAAGAAAGAGCAAGTGGAGTTTATTTTGGAGCAAATGAGGCTCTGCCTAGCCATGAACGATTACATTCGGACACAAATCATTAGCAAGAAGATTAACACCAGATTCTTCCAGGAAGAAAATACAAAGAAATTAAAATTGAAATACTATAATTTAATGATTCAGCTGGATCAACATGAGGGATCCTATTTGTCTATTTGTAAGCACTATAGAGCAATCTATGATACTCCTTGTATACAGGCAGAAAGTGAAAAATGGCAACAGGCCCTGAAAAGTGTTGTCCTCTATGTTATCCTGGCTCCTTTTGACAATGGACAGTCAGATCTGGTTCACCGAATAAGTGGTGACAAGAAATTAGAAGAAATTCCCAAGTACAAGGATCTTTTAAAGCTTTTCACCACAATGGAGTTGATGCATTGGTCCACACTTGTTGAGGACTATGGAATGGAATTAAGAAAAGGTTCCCTTGAAAGTCCTGCAACAGAAGTTTTTGATTCTACAGAGGAGGGTGAAAAAAGGTGGAAAGACTTGAAGAACAGAGTTGTTGAACATATTAGAATAATGGCCAAATATTACACTCGATAACAATGAAAAGGATGGCACAACTTCTGGATGTGTCTGTGGATGAGTCAGAGGCTTTTCTCTCAAATCTAGTAGTTAAGAAGACCATCTTTGCTAAAGTAGACAGGTTGGCAGGAATTATCAACTTCCAGAGACCCAAGGATCCAAATAATTTATTAAATGTCTGGTCTCAGAAACTGAACTCATTGATGTCTCTGGTAACAAAACTATATACCTCATAGCCAAAGAGGAGATGATCCATAATCTACAATAAGGGTCTGAATGCTTTTAGAAAAGAGTTAAAATTGGAAGTCATTTAAAAGAAAAAGAAGAAGAAAAAAGACTGGTATCATGGTGTATATGTTGGGGTTTTTTTTTCTATTCTCAACTCCTTTGTGTAAAATTTTTAAATAGTGAATATGTTTGAGGCCCCTTTTGACCTTTCAGTTCCTCTATTTTATTGTTCATGTTGCGTTTGCAATTGCTGCAAAATTATAAAACATTTCTGTTGTCTGAGTATGCAAAAAAATTGTGTCATAACTTGCCCAAATGTTTTTCTGTCATTTAAAACCTTGATAGCTATTATTTGTTTTCGTTCAACTAACAACCATATTATAATAATAAAAGTAGTATGTGCACAAAAAAAAAAAAAAAGAAAGAAAGAAAGAAAAAGAAAAAGAAAAGAAAAGAAAGCCTTGGCTAGGATAATGGGAAATCCCAGAACTAAGATCACCTATAGGGAGTATCAAGTGTTAAGCAGCATGAGTTTGTTCAAGTACTCCTGCCACGCACTGGCTGGTGTTGACTGAGATTGGCAACTGAGGCAGAGCTGAGACTTTGCACAGACATTAAGACAGATCTCAAGGTCTAATAGTTGAAGTCTGTGGGCCTAGTATCTTCTTCACAGTGAGTTTTTTGAAGGAAGAGCTGAGTGGCACATTTCCAAAGCAACCACAATAAGGGAAGCATTTGTAGTTAATAATAATAATAATAATAATGATGACTCAGAAATTTACAAAAGGAATAAGCATATATATATATATATATATATATATGAAAATTCATAACATAGTAAACAGAATATAATATAAGCAAGGAAAGGAAGGGAATAAAATATTTTTTTATCCTAATCTCTTATATAAAAAGAATAGCTATGTACATAAAAACGAAGTAAAATATAGGGACAAGTAGATGGCATAATAGTTATGTTGCTGGACTCCCACATAGTTGATCATGGTTTGAATCACAGATCTGGTAACTTAAAACTCAACACCAGGTGCATGTATCTGCCTGCCCAAGATCCCAAGAGGAGCATGGAGGGGAAGGAACTGTGGCCTTGGCCAATCCCCTAGGGGGTGATTGCTTGCTTTTTGTCTCTGTCTCTCCAGTGAGCACGCATGCCCCATAGCAAAAAAATCTCTCTCTCTCAAAAAAAAAGTAAAATATATATGATATATACTTATAAAAAAGAGAAATATGTCTTAGTTAAAATAAATGCCACAAACAAAAAGATAACTTGAAAGAAATATTTCAAAAATCAGTAGAACTACTTAAAATACCCTAATATAATGAACTCCTACAATTTTTTTTAAAATGAATGTGTTCCCCAACTTCTGGCTGACTTACAGTTTAAGATTCCATATAGCACATCACTTCATTTCATGACCTTGCTACCCATTACATAACTAGTTTAACTTGAAGGGTACATCAGGAAGCAAACTACTCAAAGCTGATCATTCTATGGAAGGTTTACTGAGTTTTCACTCTCATTTTAATGTGCCACAGTGGGTTCTTGGTTACACCTTCCTTAAACATTTCACAGAATAAAATGATTGAGTCTGTGCTAAATGGAGCAGAAATTTGGGCCCTCAATGGCTCATTTGTCTACAATTAAAAGTAAGTTTACATTTTTTTTTTTTCCTACGGAGAATCTTGGCCAGATCTTAATTTCTCCCTCAGCTTATTATGGCATGGTTTTATGATGGCTCTTGTGGTTGGACTTTTCAATATACAGAGAAAAATTTTTCTTCTAAACATAGATCACTAGGAATTAATGCCTAAATTTGCACTCTCAATCAGCTTAACAGAATAGTTGTACTCCAAATACTTGTCAGAAAGAAACAGAAAAAGAGAGAGAGGGAAAGTGAGAAAGTGCTCCCCAGGAGGATGTCATGCTGCAATCCCGTCTCCACTTGTCCTTTGGGGATTGGGGCAAGCATACACACACATCTGCTGTGTTTTTTAAGCCACCGGGTCTGGAACTCATATTGCACAGTTGATCATGTGGGATCCAGTCATCTTAACCGCCATGCCATTGGCTAGCTCTGTTAACTAATTTTATTGATTTATTTACTTAGAGATTTTTGCTTTAGGGCACGTGTACTCACCGGAAAGACAGAGTCAGAGAAAGAGAGAAATCACCTCCCCAGGGGAGATGGCCACACCACAATCCTTTCTCCATTCTCCTCTCAGAATCTTGGGCACGCATATACACAGACTCAGCGTGAGTTTTAAGCCACCAGGTCTGGGACTAGAACTGCGACCATTTATGTGGGAGTCCAGAGATGTAACCATTATGCCATCTGCTGACCCCATACTAACTGTAATTTTTAATCCTACTACTTCCATTCTATTGAGTCGTTGGAAAAGTCATGACTTTTTGTATGCAATATTTCATGCATCTTTTGTTTATTAATTTTTTTAACTTTGCCAGCAGGTGCATGCACTCACCAGAGAGAAACAGAGAGAGAGAGAGAGAAAGAGAACATGAACGAGAGAACACACTCTCCACAGTGCATCATCATGTTACAATCCTTTTTCCTCCATCTTTCCCTTATTCCAGATTTTGGGTGCGTATGCACACATACTTGGCATGTTTCTCAAGCTTTCAAATCCAGGACTCAAATCATGTGGTGAACCACTTTGACCACCATGCCACAGGCTGACCCATGTTCGTTAATCTTTATTATTGAAATTTATTTTTCTTCTTTCTAACATGTTGCAATGGTCTACTTTTCCTATCTTTTTAATTGATTTGAGCTTTCTATACTTCTACCATATCAGTGGTTATCTTTAATTCTTTCCTCAGAGTTCTAATGTTATCTGAGTAGGGCCACATAAAAGAAGCAGACATATTATTGAAACAAAAATTAAAATTGCAATGTGCCCATCATTTCCCACATGAAGTATGCACCAACTTCATTTTTTGGCAAGGTGCTGGTCTTGAAAATACCAATGGAGTTATAAGGGGAGATCAGAAAGAAGATACCAGGGGGTTTGTAAGCCTCTCTCTCTCAGCATTCTCGTCATCTTTAAAATACCAGGGGAGTTATGTGGAGATAACACAAATAGGAATGTATACTGACGCCAGCCTGTGCCCTCTAGCTTCATCTTTCAAGTGCAAGTTCCTTCATTATTTCTTTTTTTAGGTCTTTATTTTTGAATAAGGTATATATTTAGACTCGAAGAGTCAAAAAATATTAAGACTGATAATGAACAGTTTTGTTTTCCCTCCACAATCCCTCATTTACCTAGTTCTCATGATTACAACTCCCCAATCATACATAGCCATTTCCATTGGCTTTTGACACATTCTGACAGTTCCTTTAACAGTACAAGGAAGTAAGAATATGTATCCCTATGTAGCTCCACTTTCATATCAAATAGGTCAGATGTATGCATTTTTAACTTAGCAATATTCTTTGGATCATTCCCCATCATTGCATAGTTTCCTCATTCTTTGTTCTCATCACCAGGTTTTATTTAGTATGGGTGTCACATCATCAATCCAACATTCCTTTATTGGCAGTTTTTGTCCAACCAATTACTATTTCAAGTAATACAACAGTCAGTAGCCTTACTTATATATCATTTTCCATCAACATGTGTTTGTGTGTATGATGTTACAGATTTAAAATGACTGGATCATAGAGTACATGCATTTTGAATTTTAATGTTTACAGAAAGATTGCACTCTTTAGGCACTCTAGGTATTTATATCCCCAACAGCAAAGCACTAGTGCTGTCTCCCACAGTCCTCCTTCCAACACAGTGTGTCATCAACTTGCATCTTGTTATGTACTTAAAAACCATTAATATTTCCCCTTCTGTGAATAGTTTGGTTAGATTGGTTGCCCTGTGTCTGAGTCCATTTAAGGTGCTCTAGCAGATACTGAGTGGTTTATAAGCAACAAAAATGTATTTCTCACAGTCATGGAGGCTGGTAAGTTCAAGATGAAGGCTCCAGCAGATTCAGTGACTGATTGAGAAGCATTTCCTGGTTGACAGAGGGCCATCTCCTCACTGGGTCCTCACAGAGTGGAAATGGTAAGGGAGCTCTCTGGGACCTCTTTTATAAGGGTACTAATCCCATTCCTGAGGGTTGAGTCTGCATTATCTAAGCACTTTCCAAAGCCCCACTTTCTATTATCATCACAATGGGGATTAGGTTTGTAACATACAAATTTTAGGTGACACAAACATTCAGACCACAGTAACTCCTATGGTCCCTTTCATATTGTGTCCGGAGAACTCTATATATTTGGGAGATTTGCCCTTAGATATAAGACACAAGTACTTTTTTCTCATTCTATTTTTAGCTTTGCCTAAAAAAGAAAACAAATTTTAATATGGCATATTTTGTCAAACTTTTCTTTTTACGACTTCTAGATTTTGAATACATTTTAAATAAAATACAATTATTTTTGAATAAAATAAATCAGTTTTTGAATAAAGAGAATTTTTTTCCTATGCTGTGGGATAGAGATCCAGCTTAATTTTATTTCAAATGACCACCTACTTGCTAGTATTATTTATTAAATAGTCCATATTTTCCATAACTGACTTGAGTTACTACCCATAACAAATGTATCCTAAATTCCTAGATGTACGCAGGACAGTTTATATACTTTTTTCTCTGCACGACTAGTTATTCATGCAACAGCTCCACAGTGTTAAGTATAGAGGCTATCTATTATGTCATATTATGTCATAATATGCTATAAAATTTGTTTTTTATTTTGTGAAAATACCATCCCCATTAAGTTTTTTCTTTTTTAAGCAATGGCTTTGTTTTCCAAATGAAATTCAGAATCAGCTTGTATATTTCCAAGAAATTTATAAGTATTTATGCTGAAATCACAATCACTTTATAAATTAATTTAGGATAAATGATATCCTTCAGTTATTTAGTCCAAAAATGTGATGTATCTTTCCATTTCCACAAGCATAAGTTGAAGCTAGGGGTAGAACTGTAGCATCGAGACCTTTTAAGGAGTGCCCCTCTCTCTCTTTTTGTCATGTAGGAAATAAATAAACTTTTAAAAAAGAATATTCAGCTATAAATGTGTGCTAAAAATGAGAGAGAAAAAATGATTCAGAGGCAAAACCAAGAGCTATCGAACATTATTCTCAGACCTTGACATCTAATCAAGAAAAAACATTTACCCAACCAGATTTCAGAACTGTTATGGACCAGTGCCTCCTTTTCATCTTCCATTTTGCTCCCTTTCAGTTTGAGATTTTTTTTTGAGAGGTTTTTTCCTACAGGGCACATGCGCTTGCCAGAAAGACAAAGAGAGACAGATAGATAGAAAGCGAGAAATCACCCCCCAGGGAAGATGGCCACACTGCAATCCCTTCTCCTCCATTTTCCTTTTGGGATCTTGGGCATGCACACACATGCGTCCAGTGTGAGTTTAAGCCACCGGGTCCAGGACTTGAACCGTGATCGACTGCATAGGAGTCCAGCGACATACCCATTATGCTGGTCCCGAGTTTGAGATGTTTGTAACTGTTTTCCTGTACCTCTTTTACCAAGTTATGTTGGATGTGTAGGGCAGATAATTTGTGTCTGTAGTGTTACAGGTCCACAGATTGAGAAGACTTGGAACTCAGGTACTGCACTATACTCAGAGACCTATTTGCATCAGATTTAAATGATTTTAGTGATAATAGTTTGGATTTCGATATGGTGAGTATTTAGATTTTAAAAATGACATTAATTTTTACCATGAGCAGATGTCACAATAGGATGAGACTCTACGTAACATTGAGAGAGGGAAATTTGTAAGGTTATGAATCTTTGGAGACTAGATATAGGACTGTGAAAGAAAGATTTCTAGATGGTTCTTAATATTCACACCTTTGTTATAATTCCAACCTGTAAAATTCCCTCTGGTTGAGTGTAGCATGGGCTAGTAAGTATGGTGATTACATTACTAATTAGTTAGCATGGAGCTGAATAAAAAAGAGATTATCCTGCATGAGCCTGATCTAATCAAATAAACCTTTTAAAGAGAAATTGGGTCCTTCTCGATGGGAGAGATTTAAAATAAGAGAAATCCTCCTGCTATCCTTGAAGCAAATAAAGATATTATCAACAATCATGTAGGGGGTTCCATAGCAAGAACTGAGAGAAACCTCTAGGAGCTGTGAGCAGTTCCTATCACATAGCCAGCAAGAGAACATGAACTTCAGTACTACAACCACAAGGAACTAAATTCTTCCAGTCATCAATAAGCTTAGAAGAACACTCTGAATCTTAGATGATGTAAGATCCCAGGCTAAAACTGTTATTTGGGCCTAGTGACACTCTGAGAAGAGGACTTACCTAATGCAGACCCAGACTCTTGACCCATGGAAACTGCACTGTTTTTTAAGTTAAGCTTATGATAATTTCTATTCAGCAATTAAAAACAAATCACCTCCTACTATATGTATTACATGCTTCTCTTTTCTACAAACAAGTAGTTCTTATATGAATCATGTCACTGTCTCTTCATTCCATATTGGATTGTGGGAGTAAGGCAAAATACTCATAGTTTTAGTATAGTCAGGCAGCAAATAACATTTCAGTCAATGTACTGTATATAAGATGATTGTTCCATGGGAGCATATAAACTATACCATATAGCCTAAGTGTAGAGTAGCTATATCATTTAGGTATGTGTAGGTACATTCTAAGATGCTTGTACAAAGACAAAAACCACCTAATGATGTATTTCTCAGAACCTATCTCTATCATTAAGTGACACATTGACTATGTATGTCTCCATATCAGGAGAAGCCATATCCAAGAAGATCCATCTGAATCTACTGTACTTTATAAAATCCTGTACTTCAAGTCTATTGTCATGTTTGGATGAGAATGTGAGGGTCTCAACAGGGGTTTAATGCTTTTTCCATATGGGAGAACTAAATAATTAGGGACAAGGTGCAGAATATGGTAGATTCACTGCATTAATGACCCCAGTTAATCACATACCCAGATTCGCAGTCTATATTCCTCTTCCACTCTGATTTAGGACTCAGTCAATTTATATTTCATGAAGAGTAACTTAAGGAAGATAAAAATTTTCTGCTAATCCTTTGCATGTGTAAGTTATGCTCTTTGGTGCTCAGACATGCTGTAAGAATATGCTCATGCCAGCCTAATTCAGATAAACTTGAAAACTAAGCTTTCCTACCATTTCACCTGAGGTCATCTGCAATGTTTTAGATAATGATTTGTCCCTCAAAGTTTTCATGTGTTGTAATTTGGTCCCCAATCTAATGGCATTGGGAGGTGGGAGACCTTTAAGAGATGAAGCTTAGTCGGCAATGTTTGGATCATGGAGGCATCAACTTAATGAATGAATATTGTCTCCCAAAATGAGTGGCTTCTAGCTCTGATGAGAAGGATTCAGTCTCAAAGTTTCTCTGCACACAGCACTGACCTCTCTCTGCTTCTGTTGGCCATCTTGAGACTTAGCATCCAAGGTAGATGCCAGCCCTATACCTTTGGACTTTCCAGCCAACAGAATCCTCAGTTAAATAAACTCTATGCTTTATAAACCACTCTGTCTTGGGTATTTATGTTAGCAACACAATAGCAGACAAGGTCACCATTCTATTTTACTTAAATAGTGAGCCAACTCAGACATTGGATGAAATCCATCTAAGACCAAAAGAACCTTCTATTCAAATTCAGCCAAACAATTGACCCACAGTAAGCCTAAAGTGATGTATTATTTGACGCCACAGAGTTTGGATTTGTTACACAGCAGAATTGCAGCAGTACATCAGTGACACATTAAGAAATAAGCTACAAGCTGGCCAGTAGCACAGCAGGTAAGTGCTATGCATAAGACACTGAATCTCACATGGCAATCTGTGCTAATGCCAGCCTGGTAGCTTCAGATACACATTTGGCACATGTGCATGTGTCACCAAAATCCTGATGAGATGGAGAACTGGAAGAAAAGGGATTGCAGTAAGACTATGTCCTTTTGGGAGGTGCTTCCTCTCTCTCTCATCTCTCTAGAAGCACATGCCTAATGGCAATTTTTTTTTTTCCAAGAAATAAGCTGCATAACTCAGGCAAAGAAGCATGAATACCACATGTTCTCACTCATATTTGAAAGCCAAAAGAGCTGATCTTATAGAAGTAGTAGAGAGTAGAAAAGTGCTTAGTAGAAGCTGGGAAGGGTAGTAGAGAGGAGGGGACTGGGAGAGATCGGTGACAAATATAAATCATAGCAAGATAGAAGGAATAAGTTCTAGTGTTCAATAACACTGTAGGATGATGACCTATAACAACAGTTTATTATTATATATTTCAAAATATCAAGAAGGCGTAATTTGGAATGTCTTTAACACAAAGAAATGTTGAATGTTTGAGGTGATGGATAAACTAATTACTCTGATTTGATCATTATATAATATATATGTATCAAAACTCCAATCATACCTTATAAATATGTACAATTATTATTTGTCAATTAAAGATATGAGGAGGTCTCTAGAAAGTTCATGGAAATGTATATTGCAAACAAACTGGGACCAGCTTTGTAATGCTGTGGCTAAGCACTGTGCATTGGAGCCATTTCCCACTTGGCCAGCTGCAGTCCACATGCTGGTCCATGCAGCTGGAGAAACACACTGGGCATGTGTGCATGTGAGCCCCAAATCCTGACAGGATGAAGAAATGAAGGAAAGAAACTCCATTGGGGAGTGATTCTCTCTCTCTCTTTCTAGCAAGCACACATATATTCTATCAATTTAAAAAAATTAAGAAAAAAAATGTGCATTGATGTTCAGTATTTTTGGACCAAAATAAATGTGTAGTTTAATTTCATTTTTCTACAAATTTTTCAAAGTCCTCTAGTAATAACTTTTTTTTTTTTAATAAAATCTTTTCATCTCTCCTCCAGTAATCCAAGATGCCACAGAGTTGAAGAAGGTGGCTCCGGCCCCTGTTGCAGTGAAGAAGCAGGAGGCTAAGAAGGTGATCAATCCCCTGTTTGAGAAAGGGCCTAAGAATTTTGGCATAGGACAGGACATCCAGCCCAAAAGGGACCTCACCCACTTCATCAAATGGCCCGGCTACATCCCACTGCAGTGACATAGTGCCATCTTCTACAAGCGGCTGAAAGTGCTTCCTGGGATTAACCACTTCATCCAGGCCCTGGATCTCCAGACAGCTACTCCCCTGCTTCAGCTGGCCCCCAGGCACAGGCCAGAGACAAAGCAGGAGAAGCACAGCAACTGCTGGCCCGGGCTGAGATGAAGGCTGCTGGCAAAGGGGATGTCCCCACTAAGAGGCCGGTGGTCCTCCAGGTGGGGGTCAACACTGTCACCACTTTGGTGGAGAACAAGAAGGCTCAGCTGGTGGTGACCGCTCATGATGTGGACCCCATCGAGCTGTTTGTCTTCCTGCCTATGTCAGAAGATGGGGGTTCCCTATTGCATTATCAAAGGGAAGGCCAGGTTGGGATGCCTGGTCCACAGGAAAACATGTACCACTGTCGCCTTCACACAGGTAACTCAGAGGACAACGGCGCCCTGGCTAAGCTGGTGGAAGCCATCAGGACCAATTACAACGACAGATACAATGAGATCCACCGCCACTGAGAAGGCAATGTCCAGGCCCCCAAATCTGTGGCTCATATCGCAAGGCTGGAAAAGGCAAAGAGCTCACCACCAAATTGGGTTAAGTGTACGCTGTTGAGTTTTCTGTACATACAAGTAATAAAACACTCTCCTTCGGCAAAAAATAAATAAAATGAAAACTTTTCACAGATATGAAAACAGAAATTGCATGTATGAATAAATCTACTTACTTGTAATTTGGGCAGTGACACTGAGTATAAACTTTGAGATAGAAAAAGCAAAGAAAAAAAATGACATGGGACCAGCAGTTAGCGTAAAGGCTATGTCGCTGAACTCCCATATAGTCAAGTGCAGTTCAAGTCCCAGACCCAGTGGCTTAAAACTCACTCCAGGCGCGTGTGCGTGCATGCCCAAGATCCTGAGAGGAGAATGGAGAAGGGATTGTGGTGTGGCCATTCCCCCTGGGAGGTGATTTCTCGCTTTCTATCTCTCTGTCTCTCTCTGTCTTTCTGGGGAGCGCACGCACCCTACAGGAAAAAAAAATGACATAGTCTAATAGTCTATAATAGTCTATTCAAGGGATCTATCTATCTTCCATCTTATTATTAATATTATTAATTTTTTTGGAGAAGTTTTTGCTATAGGGTGCGTGCACTCGCCAGACAGACAGACAGAGAGATAGAAAGCGAGAAATCACCTCCCAGGGGGAATGGCCACACCACAATCCCTTCTCCATTCTCCTCTCAGGATCTTGGGCATGCACGCACACGCGCCTGGAGTGAGTTTTAAGCCACTGGGTCTGGGACGCGAACTGTGGTCGACTACGTGGGAGTCCAGAAACATAGCCATTATGCTAGCTGCTGGTCCCATATTATTAATTTTTAGGTAATTGTAATTTCTCACAAAATGGACTCCCAGGCTTGTGAGTTATTCTGAGGCAGATTTAGCAGACATGAGGGGTTGATTTGTTTTAGGAAAGACTTTACATATCTAATCCATGGTTGTCGTCTCTCAAGATGTGACACCAATGCACATTGTTATGTCTCATTAGGAACTGCATGGACAGCCAATAAAGAACTTTTCCATCTCAAGGACCCTGACGGCCTGGTTTGCATGGGACCTCATGATCTTAACGCTCAGGTACCTAAACACAGAAAGAAAGCAACTTTAATCATTCATTTTAATTTTTCAATAAAGTTCAAGACAGAGATCACCAGAGATAAACTAGGTCATAATTCAATTTATTTTTGAAATGTGTGTGTTCCTCTTTAGGTTTGTCTTAGATAGTTCTATGTTACATTCACTTGACGACCCCTGGAATTTATCTGTATCCATGCCAGAATTTTTTTTAACATTCTGCACTGAAATAAACATTACCAAGTATTAGTATACATGACAAGTTAATATTTTACTAGTACTTTTTGTTGTTGCCTATAAAATTTGTTTCAGAGGCTTACTACAGACTTATATACATAAAAATTTGGCAGATGGTACTGAAAATTCCTGAGATGGCACATCTACTTCTTTCTTTGCCCTAGTAAGAGTGGGCCTTTGTAACTATTCAATAGAAAATTTGTTTTCATTTTATCCTTGGCATCTATTCTTTCCTCAGGCTTCTCAAACTCAGTAAATGAATTAAAAATACACCCAGGAATGAAAGCCATAATTCTGGAAGTCATCTTGATTTCTCCTTTATCCACGTTTCCTTTATCCAGTTCATCAGCAAACTCTACCAATTCTATGTACAAAGTATTTCTCAAAGACAAGTACTTCTGTTCATTTCTTCTTCTCCATCCTATTTCTGAACTGTTGCTCTTCCTCTTTGCATGAACTTCCACCTCTTTATCCATTTTTCATATTTTGGTTACAATATTATTTGTAAGGGTTTTCATTCTGAGATAATGTCAGATTTGCCAAAAAATTGTAAACATTGTACAACCATCCCCAGATACTTGGGTTTACCAGGTGTTAATATTTTACCACACTTGCTTTATCATTTTTAACTATACATCCACCCATCTATCTACACAATTTATTTTCTAAATAACTGAGAATAAGTTGCAGACACAATTTTCCCTTTGCCAGTATATCCTTCTGTGTAGGAAGATATAGACATTCTATTATACTATCTCAGTTGAGTCATTAAAACCAGAAACTTAACATTAATGTAATTCTATTATCTAATCTACAAACTTTATTTTTATTGTGGATATTTACATCTTTGGGGGTAGTTATTTACTTATTTATTTGAGAATATAAAATATTAAGATGGTTATATATGTTTGAACCATAGCAAAAAAAAAAAAAAAAAAAAAAGCAAGTGTCACTCTCTACCTTTCATCCTTTCTAGATCATTTCTATGCTGCATCCTCCACAGGAAACCAGTCTCATTAATGTTTGGATTACACTTCTTGTATTTCATTGTAAACTATAAGCACAGTCATAAATATTTTATTTTCCCATTATTTTACCTTACAGAGATCCAAAATATTATAGAAAACTTTTCTATCTAGCATTTTTCACTTAACATTACTTAATAACAATTTATAGAAATAGCCTTCATTCTGTTTTACAGTAACCTAGTATTTCATTACAGTTTATTCTCTCCTGTGTATGAGATTTTATGTTGTTTCCAGTATTTTGAAAGTACAATTGTGGCACCAGCAGATTGCATAATGGCTGTGTCGCTGGACTCCCATGTAATTGATCCCAGAGTCCTGGGGGCTTAAAACTCACACCAGGCTTGTGTGCTTGTCTGCCCCAAATACAAGGAGAATGGAGGAGAAGGGATTACAATGTAGCCATTCTTCCTGGAGGGGGTGATTTCTTGCTCTCTGTCTCTGCTGTCCCTCTGTCTCTCCAGTGAGCACACACACTCTGTAGCAAAAATCTCTCTCTCAAAAATAAATAAATAAATAAATAAAAAGAAAGTACAGTTGCTGTGATGAACAACTTTGGGCAAAGTTATTTCTGTACTGTTTGAGTTAATCTTTAGAGTGGATTTCTATGACTGAAATTTCTGGGTAAAAGCATAAATACATATGTAATTTTCTTAAATATTGCTAAAATCCCTCTCCAAAGTGGTTGCACTAATTTGCTTTCTTACTACCAAAATTTAAAAGTATTAGGTTGTTGGAAAAGTGATGAAGTATTTTTATGTTTTTCTGTAAAAAAAGGTGTCAGTCGTGACCAGCAGTTGGCATAATGGCTATGTCGCTGGACTCCCATGTGGTCGACCACAGTTTGAGTCCCAGACTCAGTGGCTTAAACTCATGCTGGGCACATGTGCATGCGTGCTCAAGATCCCAAGAGGAGAATGGAGGAAAAGGGATTGCTGCGTGGCCACTCCCCCAGGGGGGTTATTTCTTGCTTTCTGTCTCCCTGTTTCTCTCTTTCTGGTGAGTGCATGTGCCCTATAACAAAGACCTCTCAAAAAAGAAAAAAAAAGGTGTCAGAACTTTTGTGACAACCCAATATTTGCTTCCTATAGCCTCAACAATAGAAAATGTCATAATTTTTAATTTTTGTTAACCTGAAAAGTGAGAAGTAACATCTCTGTGCAATTTGATTTGCATTTTCCTACTTATGAATGGATTTGAGTATCTTTCTATATGTTTGACCATTTGTAAAGCTTTTGTTAATTGTCTGCTTATGTCTTTTGTCAATTTTCTGGTACGTTGTTGGTCTTTTCCCTCTCAATTTAAGAATTCTTTGTAAATTAAAACTATTAGCCTCTTACTTCAGATTTTTTGCTTTAATTATTTCTTCTCTATTTGTCAAGTTTCTCAAAACTATTTGTGGTGTTTTTACATGTAAAATTTTTTTTGGTGTCTACATAGCAAAAAAAGATAATTTTAATCTTAAATTTTTTAAAAAATTATTCAATTGTATTTATTATTATTATTTTTCGGTTCGCCAGAAAGAGACAGAGTGAGGGAGGCAGAAAGTGAGAAATCAGGCCACCAGGTCTGTGACTTGAACTGCAGTCAGCCATGTGGGAGTCCAGGACCTTAACCACCATGTTACCTGCTACCTCTTAAAATTTATTTTTCTGATATTACAATAGGCATTCTTTTGGTTACTATTTGCCTAGAATATCTATTTTACTTCTATCACTTCACTTTCAAACTATTTATATTTTTGCACCTCAGATGTGTCTTTTTCAGACAACACATAGTTACTTTTTTAAACCAATCTTCTAGCTCTGCCTTTTGATTTGAGAGTTTAATTCATTTACATTCAATGCAATTATTGATAAGGTAAGAGTATATCTACCATTTTGTTATTTGTGTTATGTATGTGGTATTTTTGTCAAGCAATATATATTTGGCTCCATTATAACTTTATTCCTATCCCTTCTCTTCATAGTACTGTTATCATCATACAAATTAAATTTCTACACATTGTGCTCCCATCAACACAAACTCATAATTAGTGATTTATGCAGCTGTCTTTTCAGTCAGATAGGAAAAAAAGAAAAGATGTGACAAATAAAATATCAATTTTTACTATCTTTTACATTTATCTATGTACTTACCTTTACTGATATTCTCTCTTCATGTGGGTTCAGGTTTTCCTCTAATTAATGTTCTTTTTTTCAGCCTGAAGGATTATGTTTAGTATTTCTTGGGGCAGATATGCTAGGATTCCCTCAGTTTTTTTAATCTGCACATCTTAAATTCTCTAATTTTTTTTAAGTTTTCTGAATATACTATCTTTGTCAATCCTTTTCTTTCAGCATTTTGAATATCTCATCCTACTGTGTTCTTGCTTACATGATTTCTAATGGGAAATCTGCTGTTAATCTTGTTGAAGATCCCTTGTACAAGTTGTTACATTTTTCTTTCTGCTTTCCTGTTTCTGTCATTTATTTATTTTTCCTTTTTAAACTCATGATAGGTCACTTCTGTGCACATGAGAGAGAGAGAGAGGAACCCTTTACTACATAATACTACAATCTTCTCCCTCCAACCTTCCAGCTTGTCAGGATCCTGGACACATACACATGTGCCTAGTGTGTTTCAGGTCAACCAGGCAGGGTATATGAACATGCAGATGGCTGTATAGTTTCTAGAACTTCAGTCTAATATGTTACTGAGAGTACCACATAGCCTGGGCCTGTCTTTGTCTTCAACAGTTTGATCATGATGTGTCTTAATGTGGATCTCTGAGTTTATCCTGATGTTCATTGAGCTTCTTGGATGTGCAGATTTGTTTTTTCATTGAATTTTTAAAGCTTTGTCCATTATTTTTTGAAATATTGTTTCTAACTCTTGCCTTCTCTCTTCTCTTTCTGTATATGCATATATTAATATGCTTATGGTGTAACATAAGTCTTTGAGGCTTCATTTTTTTTTTTTTCTGTTCTGCAGGCTAATCTCAGTTGCTCTATAGTCTAGATTACTTATTTTTTTCTTCTGTCTGTTCAAATCCAAGGTTGGACCCTTGAGCGGGAAGGGTTAACTCAGGAGTCCTGGGTTGCTTATATCCTGTACAGTCCAAAGAAAGGCTTGCCTTTAGAATTGACTTTTGGCCAGCTCCTGTAAGATAGCCTCTGAGCCCTTGAAATATTCTACGTTATAGAATTTTGTGTATGTCCAAGTCCTTGAGCCATGTGTTATTTACAGTGAACCCTATTTTTGTATGACTAAGGCCTCAGGCTACACTGTACCAGTTTGACCATATAAGTCCATCCCAATAAATGTGATTCATGATTAATGCCTGATTTTTCTCTATGGAGGGGACTGGGTTCTATGGTATTAAGGTCATTCACATGGTCTCTTTAGGCTCTGGCTCTCCAATAAAAACCTTGGATATCAAGGTTCAGGTGAGCTTCTCTGACTAGAAACACATTACATATGTTGTCAATCATTACTGCTGGAACAATTAAGCACATTCCTGTGTGGCCCACAGGGATGGGACACCTGAAGGCTTGGGCTTAGTTTTTCCTGGACTTGTCCCACGTGCCTTTCCCTTTGCCAGTTGTTACTGATATCCTTTTGCTGTAATAAACTGTAACCATGAATATGACAATTTGAGTTCTATGAGTCTTTTCTATTGAATCATTGAACCCGAGGTTGGAATTGGAGACCAATACAGATCTTCCGTAAAGTTTTTATTTTATTGTAGTGAAGTTCCTATTTACTTCAAAATTTGTACTTATTTCTTTATTCTAATACCTCTCTCTTTATTAATATTCTGTATTTGGTGAGACTGTTGTCATACTTTATAATGTTTAGACATGGATTCCCTTTGTTCCTTAAACACATCTTAAATAACTGATTTAAAATCTTTGTCTAGTAGATCTGACTTTTGCACTTCCTAGACAGTTTCCAAGGATTGCTTTATTTCCTGTGTACTGGCCATACTTTGTATGTTTTATATATGTGTGTGAAAATTCAATATTTTAAATAACGTAATATGGCACCCCTGGAAACCAGATTCTCCTCCCCACCTCTGCCTTGACAGAGTATATCACTTATAGCTACTCCTCACTTAAAAACCTACCTGTTTAATGACCACTCAGATTTATGACCAATTTTCAGTGCAGGGAGTCCTCTTCCTCGGTCCATGTGAGTCTCGAGAATCCTCATTCTCCGTCTTTATCTCATTTCCAAAATCCGTTAGTATTCACTACATGAAGTGTTTGTAATCATGGAAGACTACATATCTTTTATAAATTTATAGTTTATTGTGTACCCATAGTAGTGTTCAGAATAAGTAAAAATTATTGTGTGGTTTTATATTATTGTTTTGTGGTTTATCTTGTCACTTTCCGGTGCTTATCTAATGTATGCTTTTTGTATGTATAAAATTATATTATTCTAGTGTGATGTTGTGATGTTGCATGATAGCTATCAAAACATATATACCTTAGTGCCATGACACACAACAAGACACCTACCCTAAAGTTCCTCACTTATTGACCAATCACTTAACAACTTAGTCATATGAATGGAATTTGGTCATGTATTGAGGAGTACCTATATTTGCTTTATGACTTTTTAAGACCAATCACATAAAGTCTGGTTTTTTTTTTTTTTTTGTCATGTGTGGCAACTGAAGCCTGTGCTTAGCAAAGATAACTACTTTGTGGTTAATAACTGGACAGAGATTTCCCTTAAATGTTCTTTCCAAGAGGCACTGTATGCATGTTGTGGAATGCTTTGAAAACTCAGCCATGCAGATGAAAACTAACTTGGCATTCAGACTGTGCAGAGCCTCAATGTCATCCTTAAGTGAGACCTTAGGATATTAGGTCTTTCCTGATCAAGCACACAAACTTATATATGCATGTAGCCTTAAAGATTTCAAGATTATGTTGAAACTTTTCAAAATTTTTACAGATATCTCATTCTCCAAGCTCTTTCTTTTTTGATTTTTGGCCCAGCATGCTCTCCACAATCTTGGGCAGTTAGAAAGTTAATAAATTGTCTGTAATAATTTTCACCAACACCACACAGTAAAATTTTTGTACTAGGAGAGCTGAGTTAGGCCAAAGACAGCCCTGCTCTGTCAGGTTCATTCAGGGAACCACTAGAGAGGTAAAATGCTAATTCTCTTCAATAGAGATTTCAAAGGAATTCCAATCTAATTATGTCCATTTTTGGCTACCAGACTGCTAGTTTTCACCATGATGGCAGACTGTTTTCAAAGCTACTGTGTTGCTAGAGAGGTGAGGATAAGAATGTGGTAGATTAAAGTATCATGAATCTTACTTTTCTTACCAAGATTAAACTTTTCTTTTGGTTAAACTCCAGTTTTGAAAAATTTAATTCCAACAGATCTTTCTTTAATTTCATTTATTGAGGAGAGAATTTTCAACATTCTTTATTTCACCATCTTTCGGTGGTCCAGAGCAATTTCAATATATAAATTGGATTGTGTTACTCTTCTGCTTCAAATGCTTTATTTCCAAGGTTCTTAGAATAAAGCCCAGATTCCTTGATCAAACTCTCTAAGACTAGTAGAGCTTTGTTTATATCTTCAGAATCATTTTTAATCCTACTTCCTCCTCACTCAAAAAGCTCCAACTACACAGAGCTCTTTCATATTCTTGTGATTAAAGTGCCACCCAACCAACTGCCTACAGCACATGGAGAATTGGTTTCTGACCGTTCTGTTGGCCCTCTTTCCTTTAATCCTTTTTTGTCTTATTTTCATCTCAGATTCAAGTACTTCAAAAAAAAAAAAAAGTCTCTCTCCCTCTCTGTCTCTTTCTAAGTAGTTCCAATAAAACTGAATTATGTCTCACAGGCTCTACTGGATCAGAGGTCTAAACCTTCTCCAGGGAGGTACAGTGTTCTGACTAGACAGACATGAGATCTGGCACTGACTCAAATGGAAGTACCTGTATTGGAAGTATGGCAGGAAATGGTTGCCTAGAGAAAAACATGTAAGGCTGGCAGAAGAAGGACAAATCAATACCAGGAAGAAACTACAAACAGCCGTTTCAATGATATTATCTCTGCTGATGCTGTTTCCTCTGAAAAGAACGCTAACCATGACTTGCACATGACGATTCTTCAAGTCTTAAGTGTCTTTTCAGATAGTCCTATTCTGATAATTTAAGTAGCTTCCATTCCTATTCTCTATTATAAAACTCTTTTACTAACCTTCAAACCTTCAGATTAGACATTATTTCCCTCAACAAATACTTACTTAGCACCAACTAATGCAGTGCACTAGACATTGCATATTGTCTTTCATAACACACACCTGTTTATTCACACCATTGCAAAATTCAATGTCTAGAAAAAAAGATACTAAATACTTAATGAATGAATAAAATAGTCCTGATATTCAATCCAATAATATATTTTGAGATGTTAAAAGAAAAAATAAAGAGCAAGGGTATATTATTCTTCTTTAGCCAATTTACCTCATTTTTCCTCATTGTCTTACCACTTAATTTGCTTTAGATACACTCACGAACTCCAAATTTAGGTAACAGTAGAACCTTTTCATTTCTTATTATACATAATATGAAACCTGTATGAGAAACTACCCAAGACAGGCTGTAATCTATTTGTTAAACAAAAAGTGAAACTATCTGGCCAGAGAAATCCTTGTGGTACATGGTTGTTTAACAATGTAAGATTTATGAATAAAGTAATACAACTTTGGGGCCAGCAGGTGGCATGGTGGTTGAGGTGCTGGACTCCCACATAGCCAACTGCACTTGGAGTTCTGGTCCTGGTGGCTTGCTTTCTCACTTGCTTTCTCACTTTCTCTCTGGTGAGTACATGTGCCCTTCAGCAAGAATAATAACAATAATAAATAAAAATTAAATAATTATTTTAAAAATAATAAAGTTTCTATAAGAATATGTGATATTACATTTTAATTTTGTGAAATGTGAATAAAATACCATGTCAGACTTTCTCTGACCATTTGATTCTGGCAAATATCCAATTTCTAGCCTATTGGGCAATAACTGTGACATACTTTGGTGGCCCATGAATGTTTAGGTGACATACTGAGTAGTTTTCACATCAATACCTGTGGCTTCATTGACTACCTCTACCCAGATGAATTACTAATCATAGCACCAGTCCAGACCTCTACTCTGAGCTTCACATTCATATATACAATAGCCTGCTCATTTTGGTTTTCTCAAAGGCATTCTCAAATTTACCCTGCATAAAATTGAACTCATATGTTTTTCCTCAATCCTAGTTCTTATCCAATATTTTCTATCACAATGACTAGTACCATAATCTGACCAGGAAAAATCCTCCTGTATCAGAATTGGCCCCTTTGTGTTATTTAACACCATTTCCAAATTATCAATGTACCAATGCTATTTTACCTTTTAAATTGCACTGAAGTCTCCCACAACCACCCTAATTAAAGCTATTATTTCTCCAATTATATCTACAATAGCTGAACTGATCTAGCTACATCCACTCATGCCACATATCCTATCTGTCCTCTACAGGTGAATCCCACAGGGTAACCATGGTTTGAACCTTTGGTCCAGTCTACCTGAAACACTCTGAGCATGTTCACGAATGCCCAAAACTGAATAGGCTAGAAGAATGGAAGATATCACAGCAGGGCCAGACTCTGTGAAAGGTGCTCCTCTCTCCTGTCTCTCTGTCATGTGTTTACACTATCATGAACAAAGGGGAAAAAAGAGGAAAAAAAAAAAAAGATGTTTTAAATTCACCACTGAGATCCCAAACTCACCATTTGTCTTCTGTGAGGGTATGTAGTTGAAATATAAATCCTTGGTATATGGGCCAGGTTCTGAGATCATGTTCCAATGTATGTGAACACCTGGGTGTGGACCATAGGTACATCTATGATCCTGGCTGGCTGAGGGCTTAGGAGAGAATCACAATGTAAAGACTTGAGGGCGCCACTCTGTCACATGTAAAAGAAATAAACCTTAAAAAAAATTTCTTTGACATATGGCAGAATCCGCCCCCCCCCCTTTTTTTTTTTTACACACATGTAGTAGTAACTATTAGGTAGCAACAACCAAGGAGGAAATATTTGGGCTTCTTTACAAAGTATTAAGTCAAAGGCCAGCTAGTGGCATGGTAGTTAAGACAGCTAGGTCCCACATGACCAACTATGCAGTTTAGGTCCTACACCTGGTGGCTTGAAAAACACACCAGGTGTGTGTTTATGCATACCTGAAATACCAAGAGAAGAATGAAGAAGAGATAATGGTGTGGCCATGCTCTCTATCTAGGTGGAGCTTTCTCAGCCTCAGCCTCACCTACATCCAGCTACCCAACCCCTGACCTCTGCCTCTGACAAGCACGTGTGCCCTATCACAAACTTAAAATATATATATATATATATATATATATAAATTAAACTAAAGGCAAGATCAATTTTTCAGGGTAAATTGAAGAGATTTAGGCTATTATCAAAGATTTGTGAAGTGCTGTCTAGCGATTTTTATCTGCGTTCAAATCATCAATATGGTCAATACAAAACTCAATGCTACTGCATTTTCTTACCCCATGATGGCTTATTAGATGAAAGTTCCTGACTTCCGGCTTGTAGTTCCTGGTTTGTCAATCATGTACTTTTTTTTTTTTTTTTTTTTTCTGCTCACTTATCATGTACTATTTTTTTATTTTTTCTGCTCACCAGGAACATTTGATTTCACCTGGCAGGGTCTGAGCTTGTGAACTCTGCCTCTGTGCCAACATCAAGTTTCCTGGAGCCTTGGTGGCTTTTCCTTCCTCCTAGGACATGACCCTGATGCCATAGATCTACAACCTCAAGTTGATCACTCCTGGAGAACCGCAAATGGCAATACCTTAGCTGTCTTAGAAAGGAAAAATATATAGGATTTTTTCTTTGGAGAAGTTTTTGCTATAGGGCTCATGTGCTCGCCAAAAAGGCAGAGGGAGATAGAGAGACAGAAAGTGAAAAATCACCCCCTGGGGGGATGGTCATGCCACAATCCCTTCTCCTCCATTTTATCCTCAGGATCTTGGGCATGCACACACATGTGCCTGGTGTGAGTTTAAGCCACCAGGTCTGGGACTCGAACCATGGTCGTCTACATGGGAGTCCAGTGAAATAACCATTATGCCATCTGCTAGTTCCACAAAAAATGTAGTTTTAAGAGATAAAAGAACCTACATTTGCTGTTATATCCTAGGAAGAGGTGGGAGCCCCAATGTCAATAACATGATAGTGTAGTCCCCCTAGGCATCTCTGACCAATTTACACAGAAATTTGACCACAGCAGAGTAAGAGGTTTTCCAATTCATCTAGTCCAGTCTACAACAAAAGCTATATACTACCTGGCCTGCTGGCTGCATTAATCCAATAGTGTCTGAGATGCATGAAGCAGACCAACAAGATACAAGGAAACTCTACTAAGCCTTAAACATTAGAGCTACTGCAGGAAACTGGGGTTTTCGAGCTAATTCATGTGATTATTAGCAGGTAGCTATTCCATCCATGGCTTGCTTCTGAAACCAAACATCTGATTATGTAGTCAGGTAAATATGCCCCCAGGGCTGTTCACATAAACTGGATCTCATCAGTTTCACAATCCATAAAAGTTGCTTTACTCTAAAATACTCCAAGAAGTGGGATATAAAACAATAGGCTCGAAAGGCTGCAGAGCCAAAGTATTATTTAAATGACTTGATCACTTGTAACATGAAAACACAGATATTTTATATGTTTAGAGGAAGTTCTTAAAATCTGTTTAATGGGGGCTGGCAGGTGGTGTGGTGGGTAAGGCACTGAACTCCCACATGATCAACCACAGATTGAGTCCCAGACCTGGCAGCTTCCTTTCTCATTTTCCATCTCCCTCTATCTGTCTTTCTCTGGGCAAATTAAAAATAATAATAATAATATTAAATAATTATGTTTAAAAATCTTCTTTAATGATGATGAACACATGAACATGTTCCTAGCAAATACAAAATTCCTAATAAATAGGAGGCAATAGAGTATTTTTCTCAAGTAAAGTTCAGTAGGCATTAGGCTTCATTAATAATATTTATTTTAAAGGTCACTTTTCATTGTAACAAATATAAAGTCATCAATGTTTTACAAATTGTCAAAAATGCTTTAAGTACAAAAAAAATACATTAATAAAGTGAAAGTTACATCTTATTATTTGGTACATACTTAATACTGTCAACATGCACACCATATGCCAGAAAAGCTCATGCATTATTGGAAGAGAAAAGAATTAAGCCATAGCTGCTATAGTGTGTGATTATAAATTCATTGCTTCAGTCAGTTTTCTTTCTTCAGGGATACCATTTACCTGCAATGTGTAATAATAAATACGAGCATGAGTTAGTCAGAGCCTGGCCACTTGTAGATTTTGAGCAAAACAAATTCCGGCAAGGACAAACTTTCAATCTTCTTAATCTAATTTAAAATAATCACACTGCATTATTTTTCAACATTTGGCTTTAAGAAAGAAAGAAAGAAAGAAAGAAAGAAAGAAAGAAAGAAAGAAAGAAAGAAAAAAAGAAAGAAAGGGAAAAAAAGAAAGAAGAAGGAGAGAAAGAAAAATTAAATTAGTCCTCTCCTTCTTGGACAAAAGCTATTTTTTTTTTTTAATTTCTCTAAAGGTATGGTCTGAAAATTCCTCCCACAATAAACAAAAAGAACAAAGTTGACTGTGGGATGTATGACTGTACCTTTTAATCGTGGCTTTAAGAAACAAAATCATGTAGGCTGAAAGAACAGAGAAAATGAGAAAACCTGAAGGAACATCAAATGTAATGGATTGGGCCTAGTCCAAAAGGCAGGGCTATTATAGGCTCCTAAATGCCCTATTATCCCAGCTAGCATGAAAGTCCAGGAATACAACACCAGAGGCTAGTTCATTTCTTAACCTTTAGATGTGAATTTAAAAGTAAAGTAACTAAATGAAACAAACTCCAAAGTCTACTCATAAATTCCATGTAGGTAACTACAGATGAAATTACTTGACCTGCAAAAGACAAACTCTGTGCCTAAATTACCTTCAAAAACAAAACTGTGACACTAAAAGTGCTTTGAGGTACTTGGAAAAAGCCAGTTATTGTTTCATAATAATCATAAACTAATATAGCTGCCTCTCAGTGGTACTAAGATAACCAGGGTAAAGGAGCAGAAAAGAAGCCATACTCATAAAAATACATAAACAACTTACTGAACACATGCATTTGCAGATAAAACAGGATAATTTAGAAACTGAGAAACAAATTTAATGGGAATAAGGAATGTAAACTGCCCATTTAGCTCCTCTCTCCAGAAGGCATGACTCTACTTAGTTCTAAATGTATGAGGACAGAAACACAAAATCTTTCATAATCACCCAAAGAAATGCCAGGATGGTCTCTCTTCCTTTTAGCACTTAGATACTTTGGAGACTCACAGGAGGGGAAAAAAAAAGGTGGGGGGAACCACAACAGAATAACCAAGAAAAGATAGAGTACTTCAGCCAATAATATGACCCAAATTGCAGAAAAACAAGAAGGTAATAGGTAGGCTGCAGTGTTAACTAAAAAGATCAAAGTTTTCTTGACTAGAGCAAAATGCCTGCTCTCCAAAATCTGTTTCAGAAAAATAATTTAGAAAATTATGTTGAACAATCTAAAATTCCCCCTTAGGGAAATTCTTTGGCTCTTAGCACATTTGCTCTGGCATAAATTGTCCTTGAATCTGGAAATGCTCCCTATTACTAAAATGCAGCACACTAACAGGTCTACCTGCTAAAAATCTAAGTGACTATTAAGTAAATTTCCCTAATACCATCTACTCAAGTTTTCTACTTCCTATTTACCCTAGTGGATAAATAAGTAAAATCCAGATTTTTTTGAAAGCTCAAATTCTTTTTAACGATTTTTCTAAGTAAATTGTCTTATTTCTACTCACTCCATGCCCAAAATAATCAAGAATCAGAAGTCAGACATATTAGGAGAGACAGATGTTTATGAGGTTACTGGGGAAGAAGTTCTATCATTTACATTGTTGAAATAGTCTTTAAAATGATTTGCTCTTTAAAAAAATAGCCATGATATTAGTGGTAGTAGCAATTCTTTTTTTTTTTTCTCTTTAGGCGACAGATATTTATAGCAAAGTTTGTTCCTTCATCAATCTTCTGAATGCTTACAAAGTAGGACCACCTCATCAATATATTGAATAGCCTTGATGAAACATGTTAACATTTAATTAAAACAAGTAATCAAAACTGTGGAAAAATTCTGATACATGTTATCTTATAATTAAAATCTGATGAACACTTTCATTATACTTGCCTCAAATCTTTGAAAAGTTGTCAAACGAAAATCTCCTTAAATTCCCGAAAGCAGTAATAGAGAAGATAATTTCTGAATGAAAACATCCAATACATTTTTATATGTGCCTTCTTAAGAGACTTACTTGGTGGCTTTCTTACCACAATGCCACTCTTCATACTTAGAATTCCACAACCAACTTACATTTTTAAAACTTCTCTTGCTTTATCAAAAGAGCTACAAAGGCATTACTGGTTGCCTGGCAATTTGAACTAGGAATCAACCACTAATTAGAAGACAATCATGAATAAGTTATCTACTCAGTACCCACATGAATGAAATAATTGGCTGTGGAAAATTTTTAGGGACACTTGAAAAAAATAAACTTAAAGAAAACAAGTCTTAAGGAAATAGAATGGTCCATAGAGAATTGTTCGCCATCTTGTTGTCACTGGTTATGTTGTAATAGCTTTTTAAGCCAGGCCAACCGTTTATCCTTTTTCTCCCTGAAGCCTCAGTGATTAGTCACAATGGTTTCCTTTTTTAAGAGTCAGTTTCAAGCTGCTCACTTACGGAGACAAATCTTGTATGCACCCAAGCTACATCTTTCATACCAAGGGGAAGAATAGGGAACCGCGCTTGAAGGAAGGGAATTTTATTCAATCTCTCTTAATTAGACAGGACCTCCACAGATGCTTTTGCTCTAAGATCATTTACTCCATGTTTATCATTCTGATGCCAATCTACACAATAATCTAAGCTATTTTTCTGAGGTCTAAGTCTGATTAACAAATGACACAACTGCTTTGCCTTCCTTGGTGAAGCTTTATAAACTGTTCTATAATTATCTTTCGATCTATTAGCTTCATCCATATGCATCAACTTATTATTCTTTGTACTCACCTGTAGTCTGCTGTTGGGGAATCTGAGTCTGATGTGGCAGGTTCCTAGAAATGATTAACATTTTTTAAGTAAAACTGTGTTGGTTTATATACATAAATTGAGAGCAAGAACAAACTTCTTAGAATGAAAAACTTTACAGGTAGATAGGATTGCAGATCATATAATCTGGCACAACTCTTCCTCCCTCTTCATAATTTTATGGATGAGGAAACCAAGGTCTGAGGGATATAAATAATAACAATATTTGATAACAATCATGGAATTACTACTACATGCTATATTCTAAACTACCTCTAACAACTCGAAGGGGTAAGTATGATTATTTTTCCTATTTTACATACAAGGAAATAGCCTTAGAAGTCCAAAGTCACACAGTTATAGAAATGGTGGTGAAGATGTGAACACTGTGCTGTTTACCTGTACACTTTCAGATCTAGGTCTAGAACACAACTACATATTCAGATTCTCATGGACCTACATCTATAACTCACTTCATTCACTTTCTCAAACCTGTGTTCTTTTATCCTCCTAGGATATCCTGCGAGGGAAGGACAATAGCCATCCACTCAACTGAATTATTAATAGTAGGAATGCAGAAGTTATCCTTGACCCTTCCCTTTCCTTAAGTTCCTACAATCAATCACTTGGAAGCTTTTGACATTTCTCCTCAAGCTCATTTGAATTTGTCTACGCCTTCTTCCCTATCTCCATTGCTAATATGGCGAAGCCATCATTACTTCTTACTTGGGCCTTTACGACTGGTATGACTTGTTTCCTCATTCATATTCTTGCTCTGCTCTGAATATTACCATCAGAATTACTTTCTAAGACACAAACCTGATTGTGTCATTCAAATAACAGACATTTCAAAATATTCTTATATGGGGTCATTGAGAAAATCATGACGAATTTTTGCATAGAAAAACAGAGAAAAATACATCGTGACTCCCAGTGATCCAGTATTTGCAAGTTAAGCTTCAGGTTTCTTAATAGGGCCCTTAAAGGTCACCAATGCACTATCTGGTTCCCTCCATGGAGTGCCTCTTGTCAGTTTGAAACAGAGCAACCAACTATAGGACTACTACCATGCCCTGTCCTTATAAGCTCAACTCAAAATTTGTTACAGTGGAAACGTATTACTCTTAAAATTTTAAATTTACCACAAGAAATATAAGCATTTTAACATACTTTGATTAAAAAAAAAAATCTCAAGAACCATCTCTTCTATGGCCCTCCCAGGCACCCACCAATTAGGTTATCATTTAACATGTTTTCATAGACATGTTCATTGTCATTGTATTTCTCTGCACATAGTATTTAATTGTCCCAAAGTGCCTTAACAGTTAGAACCATCTCATTTTGTAGTATCCCCAGTAGCAAGTATTAACATATTTTTGAATAAGTATATACAAAAGTGAAGATAGTTAAACACTCACAAAACACATGCATTTATTAATACAGATAAATATACTCGTTTAGTTTCAAATTCTGATATTAAAATTAATTTATGAAAATATACAATTTAAATACTGTGGGAAAAAATTCTAGCATTCAGCCCTTGCTACTAATATTTGACCTAGGCAGGAATTTTCAAAGTATTTTGTTTCTCTTCAGCAGAATTCCTTTTAATTGAAATCCTAAGCACAACGCTGATATACAAAAGAGATAAATGTAAGGTTGCCCAGGCTAAAATAAGGGAGTTAGGAATCCTGCCTGCTTTGTTTCTTTTGCCCCACATGCTGGCCCCTAAGGCATTTCTAAGAAAAATTCAAAAATCAATTTGAAAACCAGTGATCTACATCATTTCAGCCAAGCAAATACTATGTTCCAAATATAACACTCCAAAGTAAAAAACAGTGCAGGCTAGTTAAATACTGTTTAAACTCTTAAATTATTGTATATTCAATATCTCCAGTGATTTTTAAAAAATTTTCAGTTCCATTTTAAATATATTGCAAAGGCAGTAACAAAATCAACTCTAATTCATTTTGAGGCAGTTAATTAATAATTCATCCCAACAATTACATTCTGTTTTTGCTATTACTTATCAGTCCTACTTATCCTTGTGTGGTCTAAGGGAGTATTTCTTTTGGTTTGTTTTTTCAGTATTTCACACACTGGTTTATATGGGTTTTGGTCACTAAAGTCAAAAGATTCATTTGTAAACCACAAAGAGAAAATAAAATCTAGACTTAAAGATGAAAAAGCAAACATATTCACTACAGGAGTCAAAATGAAATTACATGGCCACAGGGGGTATGGTGGGCGGATGTGTTTTATGTTAACTATTTAGGAGTATTTAGGTAGAACCAATTTGGGTCTATTCTACACTTGAAATTAATTCAGCACACCTGCTAAACATGCACATACCCCACACAAGCACTTCCTCATTCCCTATGTCATCTCCAGTTCTACCTAGCCTCCTGATGGACTAAACAACACATATTGACAAAATATAAAAAGAAAAGATAAAGCATACAATGTAAGTATTTTGAGACAGGCAATGACTGGACAACAAAGACAGGTTTCAAAAGCCCTAGATAAATATTTGAAGGAGGCAGTTGGAACCTCCTCTCTCCTTGGCACTCCCAACTTACTCTTCTGTGGAATACAGCTTAAATATCACAGATCAAAAGCAATTCATGCCATGTCATTTCCCTTCTAGCCTCCATTTTTCCTCTTCTGTTATATTGCTAAGCTTTCTAAATCACGATGGACTTGGCTAGGTGAAGATAAATGGATCATATGCATGAGAAAATGACTGTGTGTATTATACCAGTATAGGAATTTTAAAGTATCTTCAGTGTGTAAAGGAATTTTAAAGTATCTGCACTGTGTGCCCCAATGGTTAAGTCTGAATGATGTACATGTATTCCTTGCAATTTCAACTGAAACGTTGATGAGTTATAACCAAAGTGTTTATCTAGGCAAAAAGGCTCAGGAAAATGTTAAGATTCAACTTTCCCTTTGAGTCTCCGAGGTGTGCACACATAGCTGTTCCCATGGCTGCCCAACTACGTGACTACATGTGAGCCTGTGTTAGAGTGTTACCATGTCTATCATGCATATATTTGAACTTGTGTATTTCATTTAAGAGTGGAAGGGACATACCTCATAAAGGCACTGCTTCAGGCACACTGAGAAAATGCCTACCACGAACTAGCATGCTAGAGTTAAGACACAGAGAATGTAAGAAGAAAGTGCGAACATTTTCATCTTTGGTGAAAGCAGGCTGCTAAAGGCAATCTAGTGTAGGGATTGACTTAAAAAATAGAGGCCTTATATCCTTCAAAAAAGGCCCTTTATAAACTCATAAGACTATTTAGAATATTAAGATAGTAATGGACTAACTGAAAGGCTATATGTAAACTAAATTACACAGACATAAAGAAAACTGTAATTCTCTAAATTATTAGCATTAATTATCTAATTTTATCACCATTAACTATATGCATTTAGACAGAAAATTGTGTAAATTAGTCACTGCACAAGCTGCATTGTCTAAGAAAGCAAAAGTAGTAACTTGCAAATTAATAAGTGATTTGGGAGAGTACACAATTATTTGTTATTTGTACAACCATTTTAAGGTAATTTGACATTCTTGGATATCCTATAGAGTAATTCTATGAGTAAGGTTGATGATTTTCAACTGACTATATTGTTACTTGCTTGAAGACTCAAAGCAAAGTAATCTGTATAAGGCCATAAAATCTGTACCTGAATTGAAAGAAAATTATGTTACTTATGTGCAATACAAACACTTCTGTTTTGAATCAGTATGGAATACTTTAACAAAAATAAACAGTAATGTATTTTTGAAATTTCCTAATCATTTCAGCAAAATTTATATTGCCCAAAACTTGAATTGCCTATAATTTTTTTTCCTGTAAAAATGTTGATTTGGACTTATAATTACTTCTACTAGAAAATCAGATCAGTCTGAGGGGGACTTCAAAAAGTTTGTGGAAAAATGGAATGTTTATTTTGATGTAAAAAATTTCAAGTTTTAATACACATTTTCTTTGAACTTTTTGAAGACCCCTCATATTTGGAGGAAAGAGGGATTATAAAGAAATCATAAATGCCACTATAATTTTTCATTTTAAAGTGGTGAATCTTAATTTTAACTAAAAATCTATGTACTATTACATGAAATACCATCAAATAGCCCATCCCACTTATATAAGGTCAAAAGTAAGCCCAACACAATTTTAAATTAAAACCATATAAACCTACAAGACCAAAATCCTCAAGCAATATTGCACCTATCACGTTTAGTGTATAATCACCAAATTAAAAAAAAGAAAGTCAACAGTTCGAAATAAATTTGGCCATTTGACACTTTCTG
>NW_006160056.1:879125-881003 GCF_000334495.1 Tupaia belangeri chinensis
CAGCAGGAAACCATTATCTTGGTTCCCTGAAACATTCTTCTCAATTGATACTTTCATTAAAACTTAATTTTTCATTTAAGGCATTTTATGATAAAGTTGGTTTCCATTATTACCAAAGAGATGACGAATGGAAAAATACTTAAATCAAAGATAAAACAGGTACTATATTTAGTGAGAAGATTTAATTCTACTTTTAAATGTGTTAATTTGCAAAAGATTAAGCACAACCTATCACTTGTTTTGAGGGAGACCCAATTATCAGGGATTAGGTATTATGTTTAGTATAATGAATAAGGAAAAGTTTTGTATAACCAATTAAAATCTTCCTGGAAAACGTGTGGGGCACTTACTCCTGTAATTCATTGTATAAGGGTTCTCTGTGAAGATGCCCCCCGCCTCAAGAAACTGACTGGTACTGGTGTTGGTATAAGAAAAGAATAAAGAGGAAGTAGATTTCTTCTAAAAGGAACGTAACTCATTATAAATGTAATAATAAGTTATTTTTGGGGAAATCAGACAGTTTGGATCCTCTAGTCAATCCCCTTTTCCCACCATAGAAATATTAACTACAATTTCTGCAGTTTTTAGCTTTTCAAGATTTATTGTTTTTCTGTCCCCTTTACATCTTGTTTTCTAACCAGCATTCAACTCTCACTCCTCCCAAGCCATTTTCCTCAGGCAGTTTAGGAGCTATAGAAAAGCAGATAGGCCAATAAGTATAAACCCCAAAATAGCCCCAACAGTCTACAAAATGTACATGAACTGCCTCTTGTTCACACATACCCCTCAGGAAATTTTAAGAAAAATCAGTCCCCTTTTAAAGTTCTATGTGGGGGGACCAGCAGATGGCATAATGGTCACTCTCACGTAATCGATCGCGGTTCAAATTGTGTGGACCTGGTGACTTAAAACTAACGACAGGTGCATGTGCATGTGCACACATGCCCAAGATCCTAAGAAAAAAATGGAGGAGACTGTGGTGTGGCCATTCCTCCTGAAGGAATAATTTCTCACTTTTTCTGTCTCTCTGGCGAACATATGTGCTCTATAGCAAAAATAAATAAACAAACCTCAAAAAAAAAAACTCAACATGGAAGAATGTGAGTAAGAATGCCCTCCCACTCCTACCCATCACCACCACCAGAAATACAGAGCTCTGGATTTTCCAGTTCCAAGTGTAAGTCCTTTAAGCATTCAAATCAGGGATTCTCCACCCTTTTCTCCTACTCTACCTTAACATACTCCCCTACCAAACTCCAAATCCCCACACTTAGGGCCCAGGAAGCTGTATGTCATAGTTCCACAGTGTCTCTGATGTTCATATGGTTTGGAAACAACTAGGCTAGACCCTCTCAACATTCCTTTTAGCCCAAAATTCTGCTGGAATTTTTTTTTTTAATTTAAATAATTACAAAGGTTTATCTTTGAGGTACATCAGGCAACTTTGTAAAAATTTTTGATGGTAAACTTTTGGTCACAGGCACAAACCCCAATCATGATGATGATTATTTGGGGAAAGTCAATGTATTTTTAACAATTACTTTACAATGTGATTTCCAAAAATGAATTATAAGAAGTGAAGGGACTACTTACAGAGGAAAAACTTCTTCCTACTCTTACCGGTCACACTTATTCAGTGGACGACCAAGATAACTAAGTACGGATGCAGAAAGCCTTTCTATGCAAATAAATGGGGGACACTGGACAGAATCTCTGGCTAATGCTCTTCAAGATTGCCAAGGCCATGGAACACAAGGAAGATCTAAGTAACTGCCAGCCCTGAGGTGATAAAGGAGATAAAGCAAAATTAAATTGCCCCTACATTTCTTTTCTTAGTTTGCCAGAGAGCCTGTGCACTCACTGGAGAGAAAAAGAGAA
>NW_006160056.1:881368-955128 GCF_000334495.1 Tupaia belangeri chinensis
GGAAAGAGAAAAAGAGAAAGCACCCCCCATGGAGAATGGTCACATCACAATTCCTTCTCTTTCATTTCTCCCCGCTTTCAGGATTTTGAGCAAATGCACATGCATCCAGCCTGTTTCTCAAGCTTTTGGGTCAAGACTTGAAACACATGGTCATGTGGGTTCCAGTTGCCTTCACCATCACTGCTTGGGCTGGCCTAAGACCTTACATTTCTAGGCTACATGATCATGTCAATTGCCTATTTATATTGTCTCTATAATTTAAAAAGTAAAAAGAACACTGGACAAAACTAAGGTCCTCCATTCTGAGCATGTGTTGTATCTCCCAGTTCTATCCCAGCTTCCCTATCTACTAATCTTTATTCACTTTGCTTGTAACCTGGATCAGAGAACCCTCTGAGGTCAGTGCCCAGACTAGCCCTGTCTAGATATCAGGATATGTAAATAATCTAATCTCAGTTCTGACCTAATTTACTATGTCTCTTATCAGTTCTCAGATTTATTATGGACGAATGATTAAACTTTTTTTTTTCTGGATAATTTATGGTGCTTGTCTGGAGTCCTGTGAAGCATTCTAGCAAAAGGAAAAGATTACTGTGTCACTGGTAACTGTGACAGCCTTTCATGCAACTCTTAGAAAGTTCTTGCTACCTGAGGTGAATAGATCTTTTGTTTAAAAGACCAAGAAAACTTTGAATGAGTTCTTGAGTCTGGCTTAGAGGCCAATATAAACTTTGAGACATATCTTTATGGCTGAATATCCCTGGCATTGAGCCTAAAGAATAAACATGAAATCCTGTAGCTAGAGAAATTGTGAATGATAAATTCAAAACATTTGGTATGCAACTATGCAGAGATAAAATGCATGACCTTTTAGAAAGGGTAAATTAATATTATAAGCAGTACTACCCAAGCATGTACTGGTTATCAAGTACTAAAATGTCATGTCAAATACAGTATCTCATTTTAATCTTAAGAATTCAGTTCGAGGGCCAGCAGATGGCATGGTGGTTAAGGTGCTGGAATTCCCACATGGCCGGCCATGGTTTGAGTCCTGGACCTGGTGGCTTGCTTTCTCACTCTCCCTCTCTCTCTCTCTGTCTTTCTCTGGCAAAACTCCTATGAAAAATAATATTAACAATAATAATAATAAATAATTCTTTAAAAAAAAATTCAGTTCCATCCAAATGACCTAAATATTTCTGTGTCTACTAGTGCTGAAATAAAACTTTAAAACATGGCTATTTTTTTTTTTTTGAGAGGTTTTCGCTATAGGGCGCGTGCACTCGCCAGAGAGAGAGAGAGACATAGAGACAGAAAGTGAGAAATCACCCCCCGGGGGGATGGTCACGCTGCAGTCCCTTCTCCTCCATTCTCCTCTTGGGATCTTGGGCACGCACGCACACGCGCCCGGCGGGAGTTTTAAGCCACCGGGTCCGGGACGTGAACCATGGTCGACTACGTGGGAGTCCAGCAACATAGCTGTTATGCTAACTGCTGGTTCCCTACATGGCTATGTTTTTCAGGTAAGGAGTAAAAGTTGAATTTGCATAAAGGACAGTTACGATGAACCCAATACAATAAATTCCTTATTATCTGGCATGGTTGGAAAATGAGGTTAATCACATATTCTGGCTTATAGGGAGTTACCATAGAGACCACGCACATATTATCCATTTCCAAGAATAAAAGAATGATAATATACACTGAACACTGAAACGACACCGAATGCAATTTAATTTTTCTTGATGAATCAGGCACACTTGATGATCCTAGTGCCTCAGAATAATCAATGTGAGCATCATCAATTATCTATGTACCCTATTTATATAGAAGTGCTAGTTAATGGAGCTTTTCCATTAGCAGAAATCTGAATAATACAAAGGTTTTCTGGACTTAAAAATACATATATGTTGAAAGTGTTTCAAGTTCAATATAATAACCTATTGCATTTGCAAATAGGGAAATCTGATCAACATAATGACACTCTTGATGAAATTATAGAAGGACCCAGAGATGCATCTGTAAACTAGATAGGAAATTTTATTTTGTTTGTATAATAGTGGCCACTCAGCAATATCCTAAACACAGGAAATCAAAATAACTCTTTAAGGAGCTATTCTTATTCTCAATATATATGGTTAGAAAGGGTATCTAAAAAGTGACAGCAGCCTTTTATACTTCCTTAAACTTCATCAGCAATAGAGTTTTATTGATTTACAAACTAATTCAGGTTATCCTACTCATTATAACAAGTACTTTTATATTCTAAAATCTTATAGCATTGTTATTCGTCAATAGAAGCATTTTCAGAACTGTGTTCTCTGAAGAGTTACCTATTTTGACCTTTTTCCATGAATTCACAAAGTACATCAACACACTAAAGGCTCTGAGAACTCTTGTAGCTTAAAAAGAAAAAACAAAACCTGTTTTCCAAATGCATTTGACCATTTCGCTTTTTAAAAAAATATGAACAGTTCACAGGCACTTCAGGTAAACAATTCTACAAATAACTAGCTTTGAAGAATAAGTGCAAATTCTTTTCACTTTGAGAATAAATGATAAGGTTCTTCATTCTTTTCACATTAAAAAACACTGAAAAGATTGCTAAATGCAAGTTATCACACTCTTCTCTTGAAATTTCACATTTTTCTCTTAGTATTTAATACTAATAAACTGGGCTTTATGATGACCCATAATAGACCATCCATTATGAGAACACAGAAATCCATCCTTTCCATTCACTGTAACTAGAGGTCCTAACATTTAAATCCCTGCTAGAATATTAATGCTTTCACAACTCTTAAAAATTTGAATGTATGCAATTTTCCCTACTATAAGTAGAACTTGAATTAATTATTCACACATATATATGTAGATAAATGCACACATAAACACATACATTGGCCATAATCCTTAAAAAATGATGTTAGAGAACTTTAGGAAAGTATCCATACTTTGGAATTTCTAAAGTGTTTTAGACCTATTTATCTAGTCTATTTATGCTCCTCATATTGCTTAATGTTTGATCTTTAAAACACCACATGCATCTTACCTGGTTACAAAATAATACTCCAAAAAGGAAAATGTTTTACTTAATTTGGTTCCCGCAAAAATTTTTAATCAGTAAGTGTTTATACCATAACCTACAAGGTGTGTGTGTGTGTGTGTGTGTGTGTGTGTGTATGTGTGTGAGAGAAAGAGAGAAACTTCTCTGCATATCCATTCCATCTACAGAAGTCAAGTGAAAAAGAAGACCCTGAAAGCATACTTTGTGATGTCTAGTGTTTGTGGCAACTGAACTTGATCCATATTAACACATGGTCAGAAAAGAAAAAAAGAGCCATGTTCTTAAGAACAGTCACCATCTATCAAAATCTAGCTTCTAATCATACAACACAGACACTGAAGAGCAACTGCGAGTTCCTCAATCTCTCCCCATGTACCCCTTACCAAGTTCTCTTCCAGGCTTTCTGATCACAGTCCTTCGAATACTAGAGAAGGTTGGCACTAATAAAATCACATTCATAGCCCAAATTGGAACTGCTTCTTTTAACATAAAGGAGATCACAAAATATAACCTAAAAACCCCTTATCCTGAAGCAAAATATTTAGATTACACAGAGCTTTAGTAATACATTTTTTAAAAAGATTGATGAAACAAAATAATTCTGACATCTCTAAAACCAATTTGTCATATTTTATTATATGTTTCTCCTTTCAGAATTAACTCTTTTCTGAACAAACATATATGCTAAGTCTATTATCGGGGTCTATTTCTTACCTAGTGAAGTAAATGTGATCTGGCTAGGATTAGCGAAGGAAAAAAAAAAAATTCCTAACAGTAATTGTACTGTATTTGCATCAGGACAGCAGGGTTGGGATCTACACTATCAAAGTCCTCTTGGGATTCTCTTTTTCAGTTAAAAACAAATAAACAAAAACAACATACACTTCTGGTTTTCACAGACATTAATAAAAATTTACATGCACATTAATTATTATGGCTCCAAGTGGATACTTACTGCTGTGTCTGCATCAAGGGCATGTTAGTACTATCATAGTTGTCTGTGTGTAGAGGAGGTATGATTTCCCCAGTTACAGGGTGAAACACAGGAAGTGTTGACAAGGGCCATGCTATCTCTCTATTCTTGGACATGTCTCGCAGCTCCTTGGTAGATTTCTGAATAGCGCTGTGATGAACCAGTTGGATGCTATGTCAAAAAGAAAGAAAACAATACATATTTAAAATCATGTATTAACCTGATGAGTTGTCAGTTGAAAAAGTTATGAAACATTTTTTCCTTTTAAAATAATAAAACATTATTGCACTCCGGGCATTCCACAAACTTATCTCAGAAAGAGATACATCTGACATACTTTTAACACAGCAAAACTGAAAATTATAAACTGGTTTTGAAATATGTCTTTCATTAAACTAAACTATGAAGCGTTGTGTTAATATTACAGCCCTAAGTAACAAACTAGTTTTCTATTTATTTTCTAGGATTAAGATAAAACTACTGTAGTTTTTATGTTGTAGCTTCTGGTGGGGCATTTATAAATACTCACAGAAGTTTCATTTTATGGTAGGTTATTACTGTAGAGTCAGGAGAACTTGTATGATAGGTCTTTTCATCTGTTCTCTGGTTTACAGAAATGCAGATTGGGAAATCACATAATATAAATGGCAAGTTAATATGCTGAATCTGAAATATTTTAGGTTTAATTTTTACCTATATAATCTGAGTTTTCACACCCTTTTTATTTTTAGTTTCTACCCCTCCTAAATATCTCTATTTAGAAAGCAGCTTTCACATTTATGAAATAAACTATGAAAGATGACAAATGGAAAAAAAGCATGACACACATGTATGAAGCATGATGGGCAACTAAGAAGCGGAAAAAAATGACAAAGAAAATAACAGGAAAGAAGACACTTACTCTGGTGTTTGCATGTTTCTCTTTTCCCTAGAAACAAAACAAAATTTATGAATTAAATAATAGCATTGATATTTGGAACATTAAGACTATATGCTCATGGGATTTTGCATGATGTGGAAATGCTGACATTGTTATTATTAAATGCAACCGGGCAGCATTTGCCACCGGGTTGATGATATTACTTGGATGAGAGCACATACAGCAATGGAATACTGATGAGAAACACAGAAAAATGAAAAAAAAAAAAAAGTGGAGATTAAGAATCAGGCTCTTGATTGAAATAAATTCCATGACATAATGAAATCAGGCTACATGTAACAATGGAAGAATTTGTTACTTGCTGCTTTATTTATCTGCTATCCTTTTCTTTGTTACCCTGACTTCTGGATAATTTCAGATTACTTAAATTGACAAAGATATCCTGAAAGTACTAACTATTCATGGAGTGAAGACTCATTACTCAAAATTATACCTTATTTTCATTAATTTACTCCTAAGTTGTTTTTTTTTTTTTAAATATATTTTAAACATTTAGGTTGTGTCATCCTGTCTGACAGCAGAACAATTTCAAGAAGGATTCTGACCATCATTTCTGATGAAACTGATCAAGACAGTTTATTTATTTAAACTGCAATTACCATGTCAATGGACCCCACAGTCTCTGCCCACACAAGATGGCTTATATAACCAAAATATCTAGCCTCGATTAGTCTTGGGACTCTTTTGCCTGCGTGAATTTAGATCGATCCTTAATAATTTTTGAATAAAATAATTATATACCCTAATTTAATATACTAGACTCAAAACTAGTTTCATTCATTTTAAAGGAATAAAGTACTACAGTTTGACTTGAACACAATTTCAATTCATTTATTTGGTTTTATGAACTAAATGAAACTGCTTTCAATGGAACCTTCAATGTTGTTATCTTAGCAGGCTCTCTAATTTTTTATTAGTGTTTTAAGGTACTCACACGCCTTCCCGTCGGCAGCACATAATATATGCAAGTATTAGAAAAAGGACCAGTGCTACTGCCAAGAGCACAGCCAGTGTAATTAGAAAATCCGTGTAATAGTCTCTGCTTTTCAAAGAATCAGAAGGAGGTTTGTACTCTCCACCATCGGGTAAAATCCCCTCTCCATGAATCACTTCCTGATAGGTAGACACTTGCTTTGTTTTATCAACCTAATACAAAAAAAGACAATTACACATCAAAGTAATAGTTGCAAACATGAGTTTTTAAGGCCTACACATACCAAAATATTAACAGATTATCTAAAGAGGCATCTTTTCCAATTATCACCTTGGATTTCCAGTGATTTACTGGAGCTAGGAACAGGTCGTAGATGAAAGCAACAAAAAGTTTATCTTGGCCTACATTTCTACACATACACGTACATGTATACACACAGGATATATGTGTGTGCATGTGTATGTGGTTGCTCTCATTCACGTTTCTTCCTCTAGGGCAAAAGTCCTACACTCTAGTATGAAAACTTCTTGTTTCCTACTAATAAACCCCTAGGGCAGATGTTAACAATGAGCTGGCTGATAATCAGGTATATAGGTATGTTTTCTAAAGTAGTGAAAGAGAAAAGAAAAATTAATAAACAATGAAGGACAATTTTATTATGTGTTGTTCCCTATTCTTTCTGCCATCTAGCTGGCAGAATTGTTTTATTTTTACTTTTTTTAAAAGAGGTTTTTGCCTTGGGGTGCATGTGTTTGCTAGAGAGAGAAAGAGAGAGAGAGAGAGACAGGCAGAGACAGAGATAGTGAGAGGGAAAGTGAGAAATCACCCCCCAAGGGGTATGACCACATCACAGTCCCTTCTCCACTCTGCTCCCCTCTTCTTCTGGGACCTTGAACACACATATACTTATGCCCAGTGTGAGTTTTCAAGCAACTGGGACTCAAACCGCAGTCAGCCATGTGGGAGTCCAGCGACGTAACCGCTATGCCATCTGCTGGCTGCCCAGAAGAAATTTTTGGAAAAGATACTCTAAAGAACATGGAACCCAACCAAAAATATAGTTTTACTAATTTCTATACCAGGATCAACAAATGAACATTTGTACTATGCTAACTGACCTCCACATCAGCTGCTTTTGCTGAGTTGCATTTAATTTTGCTAAGATTTTAATTGAAGGATACTAAAAAAGTTGTCATGCAAAATTTGTTACATTTGGTATTAAAAAAAAAAAAAGGTGGAGAAAATTATAGTGGCATTACTCAGTATCCTCTCCCCAAAAAAAGCCCACTTGAGGACTACAGTATTAGTCAGGCCAGCAGTGGCAGAATGATTAAGGCAGCTTGTTTACACTTAGCTGACAGTACAGTTCAAGTCATGAAAGCAGCTTGAGAAATACAGCAGGTGCATGGACATGTGTGCACAAAATCCGTAGAGGAAAGTGAAGAAGAGATTGTGATATGGCCATCCCGCCTTGGGGGTGCTTTCTCACTTTTCCTCTCCCTGTCTCTCTCTGGTAAGCACATTAAGTCTCATAGCAAATTTAAATAAACAAATAAATAAAAATAATGCAATGCTAGTAAAAACTTTATTTTCTACCTAGGAAGGATGCTGTAATTTTTTAGAATGAAAACTGATAAATTATCTTTGTTTATCCTGGGCCTTAGGAAGCTTGTCATCAAACATGACCTTATGTTTACTGTATTTTATTATTTTGGGGGGGAGGTAAAGTTTAGGGCCTGATTTTTTATTTCTTTTATATTCTATTTTCTATGTTTATTGTATGACTCAATCATTTAAGCCTCCTGAAGTCTTTCGTGGTTAAGAGTGATAAATAAATATACATGTAAAAAAATGAAAATTTCCAACCTAGCCTTACATAAATTATAATCTTCAAAGTGTAAGACATTTTCAAGCTTTTAGAAATTAGACAATATTCTTAAACATAAACTCATTTTACAGGACAATCACAAGGAAAGCGGCACTGTTAGGGCCTGGCATGTAATGATTCTGGTGAGAGGAATCTCTCTGAAGTTTGCAGCATCTTTATACAATTAACTCCATGACTAAAATATTGAGCTTTGCACGTCTAATATTTACCTGTAACACACATAAACCACAAATTAATAATTTTACTTGATATCAGAAGGCAAAGAAAGGCCACTATTTTTCTTAGACACAAGGGGCATGACAAGAAGAGTCTAGGACAAAAGCCCGCAAGGGGTGCTAAATGTTGCCATTGCAACTAAGTTGAGTACTAAGTTCTCCCGTTTTACATCCTGGAAAGTTGCCGGCAGTTACTTCTCGAAAACATGCAGTGGCAGTTGTGTTTATGTGTCAATAACTGTTCAAATGTCAACTTTAAACTTAGATCTAGTTCACTCATCACCGATCACAAAGAGATGACAGAAGTTAAATCTAAAGGTCATGAATAAAATGGCTTTCTTTTGCGAGAGCAGAATCAAAATATAGGTAGATAGATAATCTTATATATAAAATATTACACATAGCTTACATATGTATGAACTCTTACATTTTCCAAAATCTTTTAGCATGCAAATTAAAGAGTGGCTTAGAAAAAAATATTTAATGTTTATTCTTTTTTTTAAGAGAGCTTTTTGCTATAGGGTGTGTGCACTCACTAGAGAAAGAGAGAGAGAGAGACAGAAAGCAAGAAATCCCCTCAGGGGTTATGGGCACACTGCAATCTCCTCCATTCTCCCCTTGGTACTTTGGGCACATATGCACACACAAGCCTGGCATGTTTTAAGCCACTGGGTCTGGGACTTGAACCATGGGCAACTATGTGGGAGTACAGTGATGTAACCATTTCACCATCCACTGGTTCCTGTAAGTTCATTCTGAACACTGTTGGTAAGATTCCAACTTTCCTCACTTGGAATTGTTTCTCATCCCTTGAACCTTCCAATTTGAGTTTACAGGACACTGAATCACAACATAATATTTCTTTATTTTCAGATTTATTATTGCACTCTGTTCTTGCCTTTGAAAGTGGGGTTACTGGCAGCATGTTTAAATAGAGGTTTTTTGAGCACATCATACTGAATCTGTAATCTGTGCTGATTGAGCAGCCACCTGGGTGTCCAGGGGGTTCATCTGGACCACCTGCCAACATAATCCAGCCCTAGCAATTAATCAGGAGTAGAATGAGCACAAAAATAGAAATACTCTTTTTAAAATGAACATGGTCCATGAGCTTACCAAATCCTTAGAGTCTAGAGAAGTCTACTATAATTAACAAAGTAAACCCAGGATTTGTTCCTAAAAGCAGTACCAGTTTTAGTCAGGTGTTATCTCTACTCACATCACTCCTAATTACATCTACAAAAATAAAATATAAGAGAAACTCACCAATGAAATTTTGCACCAGTCAATGTAAAACTGGGTACGAAACTTCTTATCACATGTTATTACAGGCTCCATTTCTTGACTGCATCTCAGCTGATTCTGTGGATTTTCAACTTCTCGTAAACAAGAAGAAAATGGGACGTCGGCACCAACCATGACATAAACTCTGTAAAAATGTGAAACTCTGGGGTTATCCTTTAAGAAAATTGGAAACACTGAAAAACAATCCATCTGAGAGCAGGATTTATCCTTCTGAATTGAGGGATTAACTAGACTCTCCCTAAGGTACAGTCCTAGGCTTTAAAAGCAGTAATTCATGTAAGGGTTCCTTTCATTCATTCCTTTATTAAACCAGTATTTCTTCGGAGTGTCTTGGTATACCAGAAACTCTCCATCCCCAATTAATTTCGAGAAATTTAATTTCATCCTATTTATTTTCATTCATTAGAGTTATATGTCTTATTCTGATAACTATATATTACTACTTACATTTAAACATTACTCTTAAGGCACAGTGATCAGAAAATAACCCTTTTAGTAAAATAATAAACAATTATCAATACTAAATCTCCACTTGATTATATTATAATAATGTTATAAAATTATATCCCTGGAGATATGGAGCTCTAGGCAGACTCTGCTAGTCTACCCAACAAATGTCTCTCAGTTTTCTACTATACAAACAGCTAGTGCTTAGTCCTCATTAGAAGGCCTCTCAACCTTTCATCTGAGCAGCTAATATGAGAGAAAAATGACTGCTTCATAAATACAAATGAGGCAAACAAAATTTCTGCATGTGTATTCAGATGAATGGAATGGAACTGAGAGTTCAGAAAAGACAACAATGAAAAACCCATATTTTGTAAATTGATTATCACAAGTACAAAGACAATTCAAGGTGAGAAAAATAGTCTTTACAATGAATAGTACTAGGAAAACTGAATATCCACATAAAAAAGAATGAGGTTGGACCACCGACCTTATGCCATACATAAATTAACCTGAGATCAGAGGACTTTGGGTTTCCAACGCAGCATATAAGAAGCTTGGAAGTAAACACTCCAGTCTTAACAACAAATAAAAACTCAACCTGACCAGATGGAGGTGCAGCTTTGTTACACAATTGTCTGCGAGGAGGACCCATTGGACAGTTCCAGATTTGTGTTCCTATCTGGAGACCTCCCTGACTACCCTGGGCATGCATGTGATCCAGAACTAGCTGAATTTGGGGGATCACAGCATCCCTATTGGGGTGCTATCTCTCTCTTTATAGCTTATGGAATACTAAACTTTTAAAACAAGTTGAACTGGAGCCAGCAGATGACATAATGGCTAAGGTACTAGACACACAGTTGAATTTGGTTTGAATCCTAGACTTAGCAGCTTGAAACTCACACCCACCCGGAGAAAAGAAAGGAGAAGGGATTGAGGCATAGCCATAGGGTAGGATGGGTGATTTCTCACTTTCCTTCTGTTTCTATCCCCAGTGAGTACACTGCCATATGGCAAAAATGAACATACAAACAAACAAAAAAATAATTAAAATTTTAAAGTCGGGACCAGCAGTTGGCGTAATGGCTATGTCGCTGGACTCCCATGTAGTCAACTGTGGTTTGAGTCCCAGACCCGGTGGCTTAAACTCACACAGGGCATGTGTGCGTGCATGCCCAAGATCCCGAGAGGAGAATGGAGGAGAAGGGACTGCAGCATTGCCATCCCCCCTGGGGGGTGATTTCTGTCTCTCTGGCGAGCACACGCACCCACCCTATAGCAAAAAACTCTCATAAAAAAAAAATTTTTTTAAAGTCAAACAAACTGGAAAATACACAATTCTTAGATCAGATAAGTGAGGTCACAGAGCATACCACTCACACCAAAACTGGAGACAACAGAGAAATACAAAGAATCACAATTTACTAGTTTGAAGAACCATAAACTGAAAACCTATAAGGAAACCAATGCTGAGTAGGAAAAGCTAAACTAGAGTTGAGGTACATGCATGCCCATGGAGGCTCAGGGCCGACAAGTCTGACAGTTAAAAACTCCAGAAGGACCTCGTCCCCACATTTATGTGCATTTATCTCCTGGAATTCTACCACGTTCTTTTGGCAAGTCATCAGAAAACTATCCCCTTACACTTCAGGCAGCAGGAGGAGATAAAGAACCATTTTCAAAAACACTAGAGCATTCATTTCTTAACAAGGTTACCCTGAGGAGAAAGTATTTAACCAGAGCCTAACCTACTGAAGTTATGTGAGAGGTTAACTGATCTAGGTGAAGGAAAATATCTTAACTCCAGGCCACTTCAGTCAACCCCTCCCTCTAAAGGGGTGGGAGAAAAAGGTGGGGAAGACTGAGAAGCACATGTAAAGTTAGTCTGAAGATGAGCCGGATTTAAAGGATCTCTTCATTACAGTGGATGAAGCTGAAAGCAATGTTAATATAATTGAAACTTTCATTACTTATCAGATTGTTACTAAGACATCTCATGGGGAATTTGATTCCAATGAATTTGAAGCTAGAAGGTGTTATCAAGATTTCCTTTGGTTGAAGGAAAAACCTGAAGCACACATACTGATTATTCCACCATGGCTAGAAAAGATTATAGTGAAAGGAATGGTGGAACACTTTCATGATGACTTCACTGAGACACACGGAAAGGCTTTACAAAAGTTTCTGAACCGCACTTGTGATCATCTGATGTTAACATTGAATGAAGACTTTGGAGTCTTTCTCACTGCACTTGCTGGGAACTCTCTTCACATAAGATGTAAGGGCCTGAGCCACTAAGCAGGGTGGGGCAGTCAGAGCTGTTGCATCCTCAATGAGAAAAACTAAAAGCCTCCCAGAGTTGTTCATGGAAATGAATAACTTTATTGAAATATTTAGCCAGAAAATAAATTTGATAGATAAAATAGCTCAGGAAAATTTACAAGGAAGAATGAGACTATTTTGACTAAATGAAAGAACATGGCCCAGGTCATATTTTGTGGTTGGCATCAGAAGAGGATCTGGTTGATACTTTAAAAGATATTGCCAACTGCATCCGACAGATGCTGTACGGCCACTGATAAATGGATGTTTGGACTCTCGTAGGTGCTGCTTCCTGTTGTACATTGAGGATGTACTTTATAGTGAAAGTTAACAGCTATTATAAAGAGACCAAATGCAAGCCAAACCGGATTCCAAAGTTGGTTTGACCTATAAAAAGGCAGATACTGGTCTGCTTACAGGAGAAATTGGAAAGCTTGAAGATAAAGTGTAATGTGCTAACAATGCCTTGAAAGCAGACTGTAAAGGTGGAAACAGAAAATGCAAAATGATATCAAGTCAGTGGATATGGCTGAAGAGAATGACCATTATTAACAGTGCCTTGTTACATGGTTACATGGGAATCATTCCTTACATCACAGAATGACCTACACTTGGAAGAAGCTTCTGAAGAGAAAACTTAATTATGCTGAGGACTCTTGTTTGATCTTTGACAGACAGAATCTATCAACCAAAGTTATTCTTTCTGGATCAGTCATGCCCTTTATCAAGTAGATGTAAAGTGTCTCAAACTATCTGGAAAATCAACAACTTGAAAACTCAAGTATTCCAGGTCGTTGACATGGCTTTGGAGATATACCTATATCTCACTATATAGATGTACATCTATACAGAAAAAGGATTAGCTTCATTTTAATTATGTTCTTAAATTTGTGTGCCAATCTGCATATAGACATTTTTTTCTTAAACATTTGTCTCTGGGAGATTACATTTTACATGTTATAAAGACACAGTTTTAATAAAAATTTTCATATAAAAATCCAACTATACATTTTTGTCTATAAGAAATCTACCCTATTAAATATAAAGACACATATAGATCAAAAGTAAATAGACAGATAAAGATACATACCATGCTAACACTAATTTAAAAAAATGGGAGTAGCAATATTATTTCAGATAGAGCTGACTTCACATAAAGGAAAGTTATCAAGAATAAAAAAGAGTATTACATAATGACAAAGAGGTCAATTCTCTAAGATGTAGAACAATCTTTAACATGTATATACCTGATAACAGAGCATCAGAACACACGAGGCAAAAACTGCAGAGAAATGGATGAATCCATTTATAGTTGCAGATTTTGACATCTGTCAATGGACATGTTATCAGGTGGAAAACTGATAATTGTTGAACTCAATAACATCATCAATCAACTTAGTTTAGTAGACAACATTTATAGACAATTTCATACAACAATGGCAGAGTATACATTCTCCCCAAGCTCACACAGAACATTCCTGAACATTCTGGGCATTAAACACACCTAAAGATCTTAAAAATCTACAGTATAATGGAAGTAAAGCAGAAATTGATCAAAAAAAAGATCATTGAAATTCCCAAAATATACGGAGATGAAGCAACTGCTTCCAAATAACACATGGACCAAAGAAGAAATTTCCAAAGAAATTTAAAATTATTTTGAACTAAATGAAAATAAAACTATAACTTTTCAAAACTTATAGAATTCAGTAAAAATGGTACTTAATGGGAAATTTATAACATTTAATGAATATATTATTAAAGAAGAAAGATCTAAAATAATCAGCTAAGCTTTATCCTAGCCAGTAATTAACAAAAAAGAAGAAATTCAAACTAAGCAAAAGAAAATAAATAATAAAAATTAGAGGAGAAATCAATTAAATTAAAAACAGAAAATCAATTTAAAAATCAAAGAAGTAAAAGATAGTTCTTTGAAAAGATCAATAAAGTTGATAAGCTTAGCTTCATTAAGGAAAAAAGAAAAGACAAAAATGACTAATATTAGAAATGAAAGGTGGACATTAGAAACCTCATGGACACTAAAAGGATCATCAAGAAATATTAGGTTATGGGACAAGCAGTTAGCATAATGGCTATGTCACTGGACTCCCATGTAGTCGACGGCTGTTTGAGTCCTGGACCCAGTGGCTTAAACTCACACCAGGCACGTGTGCATATGTGCCCAAGATCCCAAAAGGAGAATGGAGGAGAAGGGATTACAGTGTGGCCATCTCCCCAGGGGGTGATTTCTCGCTTTCTGTCTCTCTGTCTTTCTGATGAGTGCACGTGTCCTATAGCAAAAACCTCTCCAAAAAAAAAAAAAAAAGAAATATTAGGTTGTCAGAAGTCATGACACATTTTTGCACAGAAAAAAACATAGAAAAAATATGTCATGACTTTTCTGACAACTATAAAGAACTCTGTACCCATACATCTGATAATATAGATAAAATGGACCAATTCTTTGAGAGAGAGAATCTGCCAAAACCTGCACAAAAAGAAATAACAGTATAGACCTATATATATATATTTTTTTTTGGAGAGGTTTTTGCTATAGGGCGCATGCGCTCGCCAGACAGACAGAGAGAGAAAGAGAGATAGAAAGCGAGAAATCACCCCCCAGGGGGGATGGCCACACCGCAATCCCTTCTCCTCCATTCTCCTCTCAGGATCTTGGGCATGCACGCACACGCGCCCGGCGTGAGTTTTAAGCCACCGGGTCCGGGACAGGAGTCCAGCGACATAGCCGTTACGCTAACTGCTGGTCCCATAGACCTATACCTAGTAAAGAAATTCAATTAATAATTAATAATCTTCCAAAACAGAAAGCACCAGGCCCAGGTGGGTTCAATGTGAATCCAATCAAGCATTTAATGATTTCTGCCAATTCTCTACAGACTCTCAGAAGATAAAAGCCAAGAAAATATTTCCTATCTCATCCTATGAGACCAGCACTACCTTAATATTAAAATTAATACCTCTACTAATATTTAATACTAAAAATAAGAAAACTATAGGCTAATATTTTTCATGAATATACTCCAAAAGGGCCAGCAGGTAGCGTGGTGGTTAAGACTCTGAACCTCATATGGCCAACACCCACAGTTTGAATCCCAGACCTAGTGGCTTGAAATGTCGGGTGAGTATGCATGCATGCCCAAAATTCTGAGAGGAGAATGGAGGAGAAAAGACTGAGGTGTGGCTATCCCCCCTGGGTGAGGGGGGTGATTTCTCACTTTCCCCTTCTCTCTTTTTCTCTCTGGTCAGTGTACATGCCCTGTGGTAAAATCTGGGGGAAAAAATGAATAAATAAAACAGAAACTCAACATTAGCCACTTAATACATAAAAGGAATAACATATAATGTCCAAATAAGATTTATCTCAGTTTGTGAGGTTAGTATGACATTTGAAAATCTACTCATATTATCTATCACATCGACATACTAAAGTTGGAAAACTATATGATCATATATAAATAGATTCAGTAAAAGCATGTGACAAAGTTCAACACCAATTCATAATAAAACCCTTAGTAAAGTAGGAATAAAGGAGAACTTTCTCAATTTGAAAAAGAGTGTCAACAGAAACTCTACAGCTAACATCAAACTAAACGGTGAGAAACTTGAAGCTTTCCCACTAATATCAGGAACAAGTCAAGGATGTTATGTTTCACCACTGCTTTTCAAAATCATACTGGAAGCCCTAGCTAATGCAATAAGAAAAGAAAAGGAAGTAAAAGATAAATTTGCAAAAAAGAAATAAAACTGTCCTTTTTTGCAGATGACATAATCCAAAAGAATGGACAAAAACCCTAGACCAAATAAGTGACTATAGTGAAGCTACAGGATACAGAGGTTAATATACTAAAGTCAATCATTTCTTACTTACTCGCATAAACTATTGGAATTTGAAATTAAAAACACCATACCATTTACATCAGGGCCCCCAAAATGAACTACCTAAGTATGAATCTAAAAAAAATATGTATAAGACCTACGTGAGGAAATCTATAAACTCTGATGAAAGAAATCAAAGTACTAAATAAATGGAGAGATGTACCATGTCTGTGAACAGGAAGAGTCAATATTGTCAAGGTGTCAGTTCTTCCCAAATGAATCTACAAATTCAACGTAATGGCAATCACAATCACAGCAAGTTATTTTGTGGATATCAATAAACAGATTCTAAAATTTATACATACAGGCAAAAGACTATGAGTAGCCATCAGAATTTTGAAGAAGAAAATGTTGGAGGACTGATACTACCTGGCTTCAAGACTTATCATAAAGCTAAGTAATTAAGAAAGTGAGGCTATTGTGGGACACACACACACACACACACACACACACAAACACAGACAACTAGATCAATGGAACAGAATAAAGAACCCAGAAACAGACTCACACTAAAATACACAACTAATCTTTCACGAAGGAACAAAGGTGATACAATTGCAGAGTTTTATCAACAAAGGTGTTGGAACAACTAAACATACGCATATAATAAATTTAGATGCAAACCTTACACCTTTCACACAAGTGTATTTAAAATGGCTAACAGACCTAAATGCAAAATACAAGACCCTAAAAATCCTAGAAGATAACCTAGGAGAAAACCCAGATGAACTTGGTTTTGGTGATAACTTTTTAGATACAACCTCAAAGGTATGACCTCTAAAGAATTAATAAAATAGACTTGGTCAAAATTTAAAATTTCTGGGGCCAGCAGGTGGCATGGTGGTTAAAGCAGCTGGATCCTACATGACTGATTACATGAGTCAAGTCCTGGACCTGGTGTCTTGAAAAACATGCCGAGTGGTGCATGTATGTGTGTGTCCAAAATCCCAAAAAGAGAATGGAGGAGAATGGATTGAGATGGCCATTCCCACAGTGGGGTAGGGGGTGTCCTCTCACTTTTCCCTCTATCTCTCTTTATCTCTGTCTTGGGCAAAGGCATGTGCCCTGTAGCAGCAAAGACACTCAGGAAAATGAAAAGACAAGCTACAAACTGGAAGAAATATTTACAAAACTTGAGATATCTGTTACCAGATAGAGGGCTGTCATCTGAAATGTACAAAGAACTCTAAAAATTCAACCATTACAAAACAAGTAATCTCATTTAAAAACGGGCTAAAAACCTTGATGGACATTTCACCAAAGAAGACTTACAGATGGCAAATAAGCATATAAAAAGATGGCCTACACAATACAAAGGAGAAAAGCAAAACTGGCCATCTGACCTACCTAACTTCAAGACTTACTGTAAAGTTGCAGTAATCAAGACAATGTAATACTGGTAAAAGAACAGACAAATGTATCAATGGAACAAAATAGAAAGTCCATCACATGTCATCAAAGAAATGTATATTCAAACAATGAGACACCATCACACACCTATTAGTTAAAAAACAATGAAGGGACCAGCGGGTGGCCTGGTGGTTAAGGTGCTGGACACTCCCACGTGGCCAACCAGGGTTCGAGTCCTGAATCTGGTGGCTTGATTTCTCACTTCCTCTCTCTCTCACTCTCACCCTCTGTCTCTCTCTGGTCAAATTAAAAAATAAATGAATTAATAAATAAAATAAAATAATTATTAAAAAATTACAAAGAGAGTAATAGATTTAAAACAAACAACAACAACAACAACAAAAAACCAGTGAGATACTACTAGAATGGTCAAAACCCAAAATACTGTTAACACCTAAACTCTAAAGAATATGTAGTAACAGGAACTTTTAGTCATTGTCAGTGGGAATGCAAAATGGTGCAGCCACTTTGAAGATAGCTTGATGTTTCTTATAAAACTAAACATACTCACAGAATGAGAGAAAATATTTGCAAACTATACATCTAACTGGGGTTAATATCTCTAATATAAGGAATTGATCCTCAAAAGAAAAAACACATTAAAATATGGACAAAGATCTTTTTATTCATTACTTAAGGTTTTTGTCATAGAGAGTATGCATTCACCTGAGAAATACAGAGAGAAATAGTTAAAGAAAAAGTGAGAAATCACCCCCCAGAGGGGATGATCATGCTGCATTCCCTTTTTCATTCTTTTCCTGGGATTTTGGGCATACATGTACAAGTTCCCAGCATGATTTTCTTTCTTTTTAAAAAAGTTATTATTTTATACATTTGATCACTATACATCATTTGGCTTATAATGAGAATTTACTCAACATAAAGTACACCTCAGACCATTCCAGTTGAGAATAATACACACATCATCAACAGGAAATAAACCATTACTCTGTCCCACGAATGTGTTGCCTCTCAATTTTTCCCTCTAGTTTTCTTCCATGTACTCTTCCCCTCTCCCACCCAGTCTCCAGTGTCCATTAACAATTTTCAACCAGCACGATTTTCAAGCCACCAAGTCCAAGGTTCAAAACATTGTTAACCACATGGAAGTTCAGTGCCTTAACCATTGTACCACCTGCTGGTCCCTGGGCAAAAGATCTTAATAGACATTTCTCAAAAAGAAGACATACAAAGAGCTGAACAGTATGTACACCCATGACCTAGGGCTGGTTGGGGCTAGGAAGTGGATCATGGCATCAAGACCCTTTTGGGGATACTTTCTCTTTGTCTGTTTCTCTTTGTCTCTCTCTGTTGCTCATGGAAGAAAAATAATAAATTAAAAAAAAAATCAAAATCACAATGAAATGTTACTTTAACCCCACTAGCATGACTATAGTAAAGGAAGGAAGAAAAGGCAGGAGGAAGGAAAAAAGGGAGAAAGAAAAGAAAGGAGGGAGGGAGGGAGGGAGAAGGAGGGAAATAGTGCTCGTGAGGATGTGGAGAAAGTGAAACCTACTCCACTGGTAGGAATGTAAAATGGTACAACTAGTTTGGAAAACAACCTGGCAGTTCCTTAAAGGTAAATACAGAGCTACCATATGAACCAGCAATTCTATTTCTAGGGATATACCTGAGAAGTAAAAACATATGTTTATGCAAAAACCTTGTACACAAATGTTCACAGCAACATTACTCATAATAGTAAAAAAAAAAATGGCAATAATCCAGATGCTCATCAATTTATGAATGGTTACACAAAAGGTGGTTTATCCATAGCATGAAACATTACATAGAAATTAAAAGAAATAAAATACTGATTTATTCTACAATGTGATTGAAACTGGAAAACAGGCTAAGTGAAAGAAGACCACATATTGTATGATTCCATTTATACAAAATGTCCAGATTACACAAATTTATAGAGGTAGCAAGTGTATCTGTGACTGTATAGGGCTGGGAGCGGTGGAAGTGGTGGTGTGTGATCATTGATGGGTAAAAGCATGGGGTGGGTACAGGGATGATAAAAATGTTCTAAAATTAATTACAGTCTGTTACATAATTTTGTGAATTTACTAAAAACACAAAATTGTACTGTTTTTTTTTATTTTGGAGAGGTTTTCGCTATAGGGCACGTGAGCTTGCCAGACAGACAGAGAGAGACATAGAGACAGAAAGCGAGAAATCACCCCCCAGGGGGGATGGCCACGCCACAATCCCTTCTCCTCCATTCTCCTCTCGGGATCTTGGGCATGCAAGCACATGCGCCAGGCGTGAGTTTTAAGCCACCAACTCCAGGACTTGAACTGCAGTCGACTATGTGGGAGTCCAGTGACATAGCCATTACACTAACTGCTGGTTCCCAAAATTGTACATTTTAAATAGGTGAATTGTATGATCTATGGATTATATCTCAATAAAGCTGTTATTTTTAGAAAATAAAAGTACCCTACAAAACTCAAAGCTACATCAATGTAAGTAGGAAGTCATAGCCAAGCCTGAAGAGACTTGTCCCAGAGTATGATTTGCCAGAGGGCAAATCACCAGGGAGAGAGAGAAAGAGAGAGAAGCATCCCTCATGAGGAATGGTCATGCACAATCCCTTCTCTGTTTCTCCCTCCTTTCAGGATCCTAGGCATACACATGCACCAGCGTTTTTCTAAAGCCGTAGGTTCCAGGACTCAATCCATGCAGCTGGCTACATGGGATCCAGCTGCCTTGATGACCAGGCCACAGGATAGCCCTTGATTACAGAAATCTATCGGCTCTTCACATCGAATTTATATTAGAATGCAAGATTTGTTTTATAAAACATAAAAAAATAGAATAAAACCATGGTTCCTTTGGGAACCAAACAGTAAACAGTGTACTGAAATTAAAGAACAAATTAAAAATTAAGAACAAAAGTAGACATGAAGAACCACTGGTATTAGATGATCAGTGAATACAAACATATTTTATTTAAAACAAGTTACTACTCTTAAGTTTCATATAAAGCCAATTTCTATCCTTTTACTAACTACCTTGCCAACATCACGTTTTTCCACAATTATGAGGTATATTTGTAAATTTTTAAAAAAGTGAATATCCTTATAACTGTTGAAAGCATTCTCACTTAAACATGAAATTGATTTGCATTTATACTTAGTAAGATTTTTAAATGAACTAATTTTTAGATAACAAACAGGTATAAGAGTTTTGATGCTTTGAGATGCTTTTTTGCCCTTAAATTATAAAAGCAATATAAAAACATTATAGAAACTTAAGATATAAAAACAGAATTCATTTATAATACCAAGATAGCCATTTTCATTTTCCAATATACAATGCAGAATATTTTCAAAACACATGTATTTTAACCTGATTGTAATAATCTCTAAAAAGTAATTCTGTATCCTGCTTTTACACTTAATGCATCATAAGCATTTTCTATATTGTAGTCTTCATAATTATAGTTTTATGGCAATATAATTTTTAAGTGCACATGATTTATTCAGCAATTATTTCAGAGTTGGACATGTAAGTTCCTTCCAATTTTTTGATGTTATAAATAATATTGCAAAGACTATCTCTGTGCATATTCTTTAATGTTACTATCTTAAAAGAGATGCTTAGAAGTGGAAACATTTTTATGACAGTTGACATACACTGTCAAACTACTTTCATCTCTACTTGGATGATCCATAAGCTTCTCAAACATAATATCTTCCAAACTGAGCTCATCATCACCCCACCCCACCTCCACCTGTTCTTCCTTCTATCTTCTGTCTCAGTGATTGGCATCCCCAGATGCTCAAGTCATGAACTCAAACACCATCTTCTTGACTCTTCTCCTTCTCTCCACATATTCAATCCCTCATCAGTTCTCTGACTTTACCCTGAAATAACTCTCATATACACCTGTCCACTTTGTTCCCTTCCATTGCTACAACTCTAGACCTAGTCACCATCACCTTCTACAGGGAATGAAGCACAATTCCTAAAAGTTCTCCTTGACTCTAGTCTTTATCAGTGTCCTTGGGGAGCTTATTGACTGAATGAATAAATGAAAAGCAACACAACAGTTTTAAAACACAGAGCACAGTATCATGTTTAAGGGCAGTCAGTTTTAGATTTGCCAAGCAGATTTTTTAAAAAAACAAGAAACTATTATTTCTTTTATAGAATCAGAAGTTTGAACATGTTTTTCTTTTTTTTTGAAATATATAATTTTATATGAGGCCATGTGTAATATAAAAGACTCTGTGGGACCAGCTGATGATGTAATAGTTATGTTGCTGAACTCCCACATAGCTGACCATAGTTGGAGTCCAGTACTCAGTGGCTTAAAACTCACACTGGGTGCATGTGCATGTGTACCCAAAATCCCAAGAGAAGAATGGAGGAAAAGGGATTGTGGCGTGACTATCCCCCCTGCAGGGTGATTTCTCACTTTCTGGCTCTCTGGCAAGCATACGCACCCTATAGCCCTATAGCAAAAGTCACTGGGAGGAAAGAAAAAAAAGATTCGGCTACACATGCTAAAATGATGTTTTTAACAATCTATTGTTTTTCTATACCTTTTGGCATGGAAAAATTTAGAATTCTTATGAAATGAAATGAAGATGTTCTTTATTTTTATGAATTTAGCATATTTTTAAAATTTTGAATGTATATAAACAGATGAGATGGGAGTGTATTGTTAAGCATGAGTCTCTTAATGAATGTTAACATAACATGGTGCTTGAAGATGTTAGGAATAATTATAGTTTTAACCTACACAGAATTGTTTCTTGTGAAGAGTTTGCTCTTTTATCTTCTTTGAGGTAAAATGCATTTATTGAGACCTTTAAACATTTGTGAAGAACCAAGTAACAAGTAAATAATTTAAGTCAATACAGCGATTATATTTTTTCCAAACTAACTAATGAATGCATTTCATTTTTTATTTTGTGTATATAGACAATCAAAGAGAGCTTAGAGAAGAATGCATCCATACAAGGGTACTTCAAAAACCTCAAAAGCACAGGCAACCAAAGAGAAAAATAGACAAATGGCATTACAAACAAAAGACTTCTATAAAGAGAATGAAATAAAAAGAGAGTGAAGAGACAACTCACAGAACGGTAAAAAATACTGGTAACTATATACCCAACAAGGGATTAATAACCAGAATATAAAAATAATGCCATTGAACAAAATGACAACAACAAATAATCCAATTTAAACAATTTAAAAATGGGCAAATGACCTGAGCAAATAGTTCTCCAAAGAATACATACTAATGCCCAACAAGTATAGGAAAAATAATGTTCAACATGATTAATCATTACAGAAATGCAAATCAAAACCACAAGAAGATATCTCACTCCAATTAGAATGGCTATTACAAAAACAAAACAAAAAAATATAACAAATGCTAGTGAGAATGCAGAGAAAGGGGAACTCTTTTTTTTTTAGCTGTTAGTGAGAATGTAAAATTGGTACAGTTAGTATGAATACCAGAATGGAAATTCCTCAAATACTAAACACTGAAGTACTTTATGATCCAGTAATCACACTGCAAGGTATATACCTAAAGGAAATAAGCACGTTGAAGATATATCTGCACTCCCATGTTTATTGTATCACCATTCATAATAGCCAAGATACAAAATCAACCTGCATTGATTGACAAATGAACGAATAAAGAAAAGGTGATACACACACACACACACACACACACACACACACACACACCACAAATGGAATACTATTCAGCCATTAAAAAAAATATCCTGCCATTTGAAGTAAAATGGATGAGTCTAGAGAAAACATAATATTAAGTAAAATAAGGTAGGCACAAAAAAACCCTCACATGTTCTCACACATAGGTAAAAACTAAAGAAATCACCTCAGGAAAGTAGAAAACTACAGAATGACTACTTTATGCTGAAAGGTTGGGGAAGATAGGAGAGAGGTATGTTGATGTTAAAATAAAATTATAGATAGATAAGTGGAACAATTTCTAGCATTATAAAATATAGCAGGTTGAATGTAGTCTTTACTGTACATCTCAGGGTAACAAAAGATTTTGAATGTTCCAAACATAAATTAATGACAAATGGCTTAAATGAATCCCTGATTTGATCAACACATATACTACATTCTTATACTAAAAAGTCACGTTGTAGTCCACAAATACATACAATTATTATATATCAATTTTAAAGGTTCATGAAAAATTCAATTAAAATACGTTTGTTTTGGTTAAAAAAAGGAAATCCATGTATTTTTCATAATACACATTTCCATGAACTTTTGGAAACCTCCTTACATGTTACATGTTACCTAGAAACTCTTGAGCTCTCAAAAGCACCAACATCACACTTCCTGCCTCTTCCTTACCATGCCACTTCTTTTTCCTGTACTTATCTGCAGTTAATGGGTCAAAAAAGAAGATGAAAAAATAAAGAAAAAGAGATCCATAGGCTTAAAAACAAACATATATAATAAATGAATGAAAAAGTAACCAAAAATTAGAAATAACTGAAAAACCAACAGCATTAATAATCCCATTGTGATTCAGAGCATGTTTGGCACTGAATGTCTTTGTACCCAAATCAAAATAGGAAAAACAATAAATGTCACAGTTCTCATTATTAGGGAAGGGGAGGTGTGATATCCCTTAGAGACCCAATGGTTTTAATCATACTACATTTTAAAGTAATTTTCTCATGTGTTTGTGTTTTCTGGCAAGGTACACACACACACTACTGGGTTCCCTAAAACCCCAGTATCTATCTCCACAAAGCATTCATCCATTCGGTCTTCCCTATAACTGTGACTTTTTTTAATGAAAACTTAAAAAAAAAAATGTTTTACTAGAGAGTGCCTATATTTGCCAGAAAGAGATGTTGGGAGTGGGGGGAGACTGAGACAGCACTCCCACCTGGGATGAGGGTGATTTCTCACTTTCTCTCTGTCTCTCTCTGGCAAATGCACACATCTTGTGGGAAAAACAAAAAACAAAAAACAAAAACAAAAACAAACAAACAAAGGCCAACAAAGCGAAATGAAAAGAAAAAGAAAAAGAAAAAAGGCATAATCCTGTAAGTCACCATAGATGGGGACGATTTCAGAACTCTATAGGCTGTCCCAGGATCATGACTTTGCATCAGACTAGCATCTGGCACCCACTGACTTACATTCTCTTCCTCAAGGGTAACTTCTCTTTGAGGCCTTTAATATCAAGGGAAAATTAGGAACCAGCAAAGGGCGTAATGGTTACACCGCTAGATGTAACCACATGGCCAACCGCGGCTCAAGTCCTGGTCCCAGCAGCTAGAAACCCATATCAGGCACACGTGCATGCCCAAAATATCAAGAGCGGAGTGAAGGAAAAGGGACTGCAGCACAGCCATCCCCCGGGGGGGTGGGGGGGTATTTCTCACTTTCTCTCTGTGTCTCTCTGGTGAGTGCACACACCATATAGCAAAAATCTCTCTCTAAAAAAAAAGGAAAAATTATACTTAATTAGAAGAAGGTACTTGGTGAGGTAATCTAAAGATTAAAATAGGATTCTCTGTTGCTGACTGAGGCTAGATCCACATGCTTTGATAATCAGAGGAAACAGTGGTAGGTTTGACAATCTCTTATGAAAAGTGAGTATATTCTTTAATCCTCACACCCCATCATTCCCTTCATAGCCACCGTTTACACCACATCACTCACCCCTGGTTGGCAGCTATAACATGCTTAGAATGAAATATGAACCTGCTCCTCTTCCCACTAGCTTTATCCCAGGCTAAATACATCCCTGAGTCCTTAGCCTCTGGCTCAGTGTCAGGAGCAAAACCAGAGCCAAGACCATGGTCAGAGACAGCACAGTTGCCTTGGGGTTATGGGCCTGGCAAGTGAAATGAATCTTTTCAGAGAGCTCAGCCTTCCTTTGCAGAAGTTTACTCACTTTGAAATAAATCTTTATCGTTGTTTTCTGTTTGATTTAGAAGTCTGAAAACTGAGTGAACTCTGCAGAAGGGAGCTACATAGTGGGCTTTTGACAACTGACATCTAATGGTGCTTTGGAGTGTGAAAAAGTAGTAAGCTTTCCTAAGGGGTCCACTACTGAGAGTTGCTCTTAGTCATCTGCTGTTGATTGGACTACACTATCAAAAATGCAAAAATGTGTAGTTAGATTATGGCTGTCATGAGTAATAAGAAATAATTTCATGGGGATTTTTAAAATCTGTGACTGATACCTATTAAGCATTAAGAAGAACACATTTGGGACCAGCAGGTGGCATGGTGGTTAAGGCGCTGGACACTCCGACATGGCCAACCGGGGTTCAAGTTCTGGACCTGGTGTCTTGCTTTCTCACTTCCTCTCTTTCTCACTCTCAACCTCTGTCTCTCTCTGATCAAATTAAAAATCAATGAATGAATAATTAAAAAATAAAATAAATATTTAAAAACACATTTATTATGCTTAATTAATACTTCTGTAGTATGTATTATTTTCTTTGAGAGATTTTTGCTATAGAACATGTGCGCTCACCAGAGACACAGAGAGAAACAAAGTGAGAAATCACCCCCTGGGAGGATGGCCATGCCGCAATCCCTTCTCCTTTCTCCTCCTGGGATTTTGGGCACACACACACATGCACACGTACCTCCTGAGTTTTTAAGTCATTTGGTCTGGGACTCAAACCATGGTGAATACATGGCAAACTAGAAATGTAACCATTATGCCATCTGCTGGTCTCTTAATGGATTCTTAAATACGATTTTAGAAAAACAGGGAATGTAATGTGTCTGCTAACTCTGACTCTACTTTTTTGACCTTTTCAATATTTTACTGTTTAAAAGGATTTATAGTCTATGAAAATTTCAAAAGAAAATACAGAGACAAGAACTGCATTAAGTGAACTAAAACCCACAATATGCTATTCAAAAGGAAGGAAGACCCAAGAGATGAATTAAGCAGTGGATTTATTTATAAGATGAAGGCAATAGAGCTGAAAAAGTTCTTTTTGTTACCATGAAATTATAGAATAGTGAAAGAATACATGCAAATTAATTCACAGGGACAAAGTTTTCTTGTGGAATTATAACTCGAGTAGGGTCTTATTTTCTTGATGTTTGTATAGGGATATGGGAGTAATAAAGCTGGCATTGGGTACAATTTATAGAAATGCTATTTTAAAATACTTGTCTTATAAATACTTTGTAAAGGTTAAGGCTTAACATTAAATTAAAACCCATGGAAAGCATTTCAAGTTGGGAAGGGATCTGAGACAAGAGTCCAAATAAATGCCACCAGACAGACTCTCTCAAATATCTGACAGCATGTGCCGCCCCCTAGCAGGTGTTGGGGGTCAGTCAGCTAATGATTGAATTCTATAACAAGTACTTGTAGAACAAAAAATTCTGTTCTTAATTTAGAGTCACATGCTTAGGCCCAGCCCTAGGCTCAAAGAATCAGAATTTAGGGAGAATCAGAGGCCAAGAACCTATCTGTATTTTTAGTAATGCTCTATGGCACTTCTTAAGCTAGACAGTTTGGAAGCACTGCCTTAGGTCAGAGTTTGGCTTACAGTTCCTTAGTTCAACTTAGTATAGATTGGGTTCTAAAAGTGCATTACTTAGTGGAGAAGGGGTAAGCCCGAAGAAAGTACAACTATGGAAAATGCTGCCAACTTCTTTTTCTTAAGTTTTATTTATTTCTATGATAGTGAAAGACAGAAAGAAAAATATCTTCCACAGGGTCTCATATCATGATCCTCCTCTAGCACCCCAGCCAGCCAAGGTCATAGGAGCACATACTCAGCATCGACTAGGGAACCAAACCATCAACTGTAATCTTCCACATGGCTCCAGAATAGCATTAGCAGCAGACCACAGCTGCTACCTGAGCTGGTCTCTTCTAATATCTCTTGGTTGTTGCTTTAACAATTAGACCAACCAGTGGCCTAGTGGTTAAGGTGGCTAGATTCCCATATGGCTGACTTCATAGTTCAAGCCCCAGACCCGACAGGTTGAGAAACACGCTGGGCATGTGTGTGTGTGCCCCAAATCCTGAAAGTAAAAAAAAAAAAAGAGAAGGGACTATGGTGTGTCTATCTCCCATGGGAGGATGGTCCTTTCTCACTTTTCCACTCTCTTTCTCATTATGAGCGCTCATGCCCTCAGGCAAATTAAATATATATATACACACACACACACACACATATATACATATATATACATATATATATATGTATATATATATATCATATATACATATATATATATGTATATATATATCATGGGACACAGTATCTTATAAAAACTGTACAAAAACTCAATATTTTTTTCTTTGTATTTTTTTTTTTTTTGGAGGGGTTTTTGCTATAGGGCGCGTGCGCTTGCCAGACAGACAGAGAGAGACATAGAGACAGAAAGCGAGAAATCACCCCTCAGGGGGGATGGTCACATCGCAATCCCTTCTCCTCCATTCTCCTCTCGGGATCTTGGGCATGCACGCACACGCTCCCAGCGTGAAACACTCAATATTTTTAGGAGAGATTCCCACATTGATCATGTTCCATGGTTCTGCTTTAATTATTCAGTGGATAAGAAAACCATATTGGGTACCAGCACTTAGCGTAATGGCTATGTCGCTGAACTCCCATGTAGTCGACCACGGTTCTAGTCCTAGACCCGGTGGCTTAAACTCATCCTGGGGGAGGGTGCGTTGACGCCACAAAGATCCTGAGAGAAGAATGGAGAAGGGAATTGTGGGGTGGCCATCCCCCTGAGGGGTGATTTCTTGCTTTCTGTCTCTCTGTCTGTCTCTGTCTTTCTGGCAAGTGCATGTGCCCTATAGCAAAAACCTCTCAAAAAAAATAAAAAAAGAAATCATATTGTAATTCTGAAGTGAAAATTTGAAAACTTAAGTACTAGAATAATGTTTTCAGGTAGCAAGCCAACTTAATACATAAATAAGCAACAAGTGACTATTTTCATTAAAACACTTCTATGTGTGCTTTACTGACTTTGAAATCTATTATTATAATAGAGAAGACAATTTTTTTTTCTTTTATTATTGCCAGGGAGCACTTGTGCTCATGAGAGAGAGAAAGTACCTCCCAATGGGGTGTGGTCACGCCACAATCCCTTCTCCTCCATTTCTCCATCCTATTAGGATTTAAGGCACACATGCATATTTGTCTAACATGTTTTTCAACCTGCTGGGGCTGGGTTTGGAACTGTGGTTAGCCATGTGGGATCCTGCTCCCTTAACCAGTAGACTAAAAGGCCAGCCCAAAGGTAAAATTTAATACTGAAATTTTTAAGTTGGACTTTATAGATCACAGTTTTTTCCCTGTCCTTTTTCTGTCTACTACCTCAGATTTCATCTATGTAAATTTGTGGTCTTTCCCCTTATTCTCAACAAAGTTCTTTAAAGCTGTCTTTAAATTTATTCTTAGTAACTTGTATATTCATTCAGATATCACCTATATAGAAGTGTTAGCAAGATTTGGGATGGAGGAGGAGTTGGAAAGGGATATGTTGCAGAAAATAAGATTATTTCTCATATTGTACTCTCATAGGATTGGAGAATAAAAAAGCAAATCTGCCTTAATCTACAGATTAGAAATTAAAGACCAACATTTGGTTTGATAACGGCATTGATATTTTGAATTTATCCAGGCAGGAGTGGTTTTTTTAAATTTTTATTTATTTATTTATTTATTTTTGGAGAGTGTTTTTTGCTATAGGGCATGTGCACTCGCCAGAAAGACAGAGACAGACAGAGCGACAGAAAGCGAGAAATCACCCCCCAGGGGAATGGCCACGCCGCAATCCCTTCTCCTCTATTCTCCTCTCGGGATCTTGGGCACACACGCACACACGCCCAGCGTGAGTTCAAGCTACCGGGTCCGGGACTCGAACCGTGGTCAACTACGTGGGAGTCCAGTGACATAGCCATTACGCTAACTGCTGGTCCCCAGGCAGGAGTGTTTCTTGACCTACATAAAAACACAAGTCCTATTTTACATTTGTACAGTTTGAAAATTGACAAATTCTTTTCTAATGCACTGTGTCAATTAATCATTATAAAAAAACCTAAGAGACAGTATATCCCCACTGGAAATCTGATCAGAAACTGCAGGCACAGAGGGGTTCAGCATTTGCCCAATGTCACCCAGCTTATGAGTGACATGGCCAGACTCTAGGCTCTTGTGCCATAGGAATGGGTTTCAAATCCACCTCAGCCAGCAGCCACAACACATGGTGGAAAGAATGTTGAAGGCGAAGAAATAGTTTCCTAGAATAAAGTTACAGCAGTCCAAGTGTCCCACAGCAGATAACTGGGGCATCAATTTCCTTTGAAACCTGTGGCCCTAAATATTCAGCTTCTCTATGGAAGGTACAAAAGACTTATTGCTAGAACTTGTGATTCTGATCCTGATCTACAAATAGATTTCACAGCACCTGGGACTTGAGATATGAAGAACCATTAATGACCTTTTTGTCAATACATAAAATGGCTAGTATGCTCAATTTTTACAATGTCTATTTTTTATTAAAAAGGAAAATGCAACAGGTTATCTTCCATCTAAAATAAATTTACTAAGATCATCATATTTAAGAAAACATATTTAAGGCAATGAGATAAAGGTCTGCTTACCCCTCCTTCATGTCATTAATAGGGAGTGGAACTCTGCCACCCCTGTCGAGGGCCGACGTGATGTTTATGGCATTCAGACGCTCTGGCTGCCACACATTTTTCACTGCCCCAAGAAAGTCTCCAAGAACCTCACTGGCCAACATTTCTTCTACATTCATATTTTTAATGAAGAATTCAGCTTGATATGGCAATGGGAAATCTAATGTTGGTGAAAAAGGGTATACATATCTTTAATGAAGTAGTCTTTTAAAAAGGAAACAAAAGAATGAGTTGTTAAGTTCTCTCATAATCTTGGTACCAGGGAGTAATGCCAATACTGACTGTTCTCTGTGTAACAGAGAACATGTCTAAAAATATAACATGCACTATACATACAGCTTTGTCTACAATATAATAAAATCAAAGATGCAGCAGGGTAATGAATACTTATAGGGGTTGTCTAAATAAGAAGAAAAATTAAAACTATATTTTTACTTTATTATACTACCGAGTTTTGGGAGAGTAGGATAAAATGGTACTTTTTCCTAAAGTGAATATTGATTATATCCAAAAAAGAATTCTATAATTCAGAGCAATTCCACTACTTTGATCACTTTATGATTAAATATTGTGGAACAATTATAAAGTCCTCATGCGTCTCCCCATCTCACAGTGTTCAAAATTTATTGACTTTCAAGAAAGTCATCATGCATTTTTGCATAGAAAAATATGTCATAACTTCCCTGACTACTTAATAGCTAGCTTTTTCCCCTCCCCAGTGTCTTATCAAAGTTTTTCTCGAAGTATTTCCAAAATGATATTTTAAACCAACTCAATGTCAAATTCAGACTCTCTTGGTACACGAAACTCTAAATAAATATAAAACAAACATCTCTGTTTTTCAAGTGTTACTCTTGAATTAAACATATTTTCCTATATTGATTGATATATTAAAATAAGGAATAGCCTTCATTTTATAATGTTCTTATAAAAATGAAGGTTAATTTCAAATACACACACATTCTTTCACACACAAGCATGCACACACACATCACTATTAGACAGGCCAAGCTAAGGGATATAGGTAAATTATAACATGTCATTCTCACAGCAGGTGAGCAGGTACTTAACATTTTCCTCTATACTTTCCAAGGGGGAGCCTATCTCTGGAGAGGTCCAGGAACTTATCATAATTTGAGCTTACCTCATACAATTTTTTATCTCAACTAAAGGAAACTACATAAAGTGCTCAGCAGAGTTCCTAATAAGCACTTTTAAAATATTAAACTTTAACTCTTATTATAATAGTATGAAAGTGTTGATTATCTGAATTTATACTTTAAAAGGGAAAAAATGTATTTGGGAACTCTATACAGATTTAAATCCAACAGTAATTATACTATGTTTAACTTCTGATTTATTGCAATAAAACTTACATATCTATAAAATGCTTCTACTTACATACTCAACAAAAAACATGTACCTGAAGTCTTGATGACCTAATTTTTTTTTTTTTTTGGAGAGGTTTTTTTCACTATAGGGCGCATGTGCTCGCCAGACAGAGAGAGAGAGACAGAGAGACAGAAAGCGAGAAATCACCCCCCAGAGGGGATGGTCACACCGCAATCCCTTCTCCTCCATTCTCCTCTCGAGATCCTGGGCACGCACACACACGTGCCCGGCCTGAGTTTTTTAAGCCACCGTGTCCGGGACGCGAACTGCGGTCGACTACGTGGGAGTCCAGCGACACAGGCATTACACTAACTGCTGGTTCCCAATGACCTACTTTTTTTATGAAGCCTCTTTGATACTAAAGGATATTTGATGCCAGAGATGAAATCACAAAAGAAACTCTGGCTTCAGAGTTTTCAACAGAATATTTTAGAATTCAATCACCTCTTCCTTAAGATTAAGCTTACCAAGGCCCTATTTATGGAAAGTTCTTTATCTCCTATACTGTCATGTATTCTGCTTATAAACATACCGTAACTGTTAGATATGTGCAATATATAGCCTATCTGCAATGTTCTAAAATACATTTATTCTGTTATGCAGATAAACTTCCCATTTTATACAGATAAATGGCTTAATCTTGCTACATTCCCTCCCTACCTAGACAGTCATGCAGAAATGTGTCATGAAGAGTGTCTTGCCAAAATATAGTATAATCTTTAGAAACAATACTAAATACAGTATTTGAATATGCCACTTCTACAACCTCTACAACCACTTCTCTGAAAAAGCATGTACAGATTTTTTTCTTATTATCAGTGCCACTTTATCAGGAACTGTTATCTGGCTTTTTCTGATCTGTCTGATATTCCATTATGGCTGACTTTCTGAGACTCACTGCGAGACCTGGGGCTGCCACCACACCCCTTAGAGGCTCTGGGTTGTGCAGCCGCTGGCTGTACCCAGCCAAGAGCTGCCAGGCCTTCCAGAAATGAGTCACGGCAGCTTTCTAACTCTGGGGAAATCCCATGCCTGCTATAATTGGAAACTGCAGAGGCCAAGAGAACAGTAGGCCAACAGATCGGCAGCAGGCCTCCAAGCGCTCCACCCAATTTAGAGAATCACTTCATGTCCTCTTCTCCAGCTCCATGCTGTGAGCGTCTACATGACTAATTTCCCATTAGGTCTCTCAGAACAGGAGACAGCTGGGCAGGGAGTCAGCTGAGCACGATTACCCTGATATATAGTTTTTGTTATTTATTTTTAAAAGAATCACTTATTTATTTATTTCCATTTGCTATTATTTTTTTATGTGACCAGAGAGAGAGAGAGAAAGGGAAAGCAAAAAAGTAAGCCACCAGGTCTAGGACTCAAACCATAGTCAGCCATGTGGGAATCCAGCACCCCAACAAATATGGCACCTGCTGGCCCCCAGTTCTTTTTATTTTTTTTCCTAAGCCTTATCTGAAGCCAACAGCATGAGTGTGGGTGATGTTCCAAGATGTATACCCAGTGCACACATACAAGCTGTCCACACGAGCAAGGACAAATGCATGATCTTCAGTTTAGTCGTTTCCAAATGATTTGGAGGTCCCTGAAGCTTGCATAAAAGGCAGTGGAGCAGCTCTGCCTGAAGCAAATATAGATCTCAAAACCCATCAACCCTTCCTCCCTTACCAGCATACCTTTAAAATCCCTGATTTAGATACACTGCCCCTTAAGCAAACTTCCAATTCTACAGTTATATAGCAGTCTTCCATTAGTCTGAGCTTGATCATGGGTCCCCCATAACAACTGCACCTATTATGATGCCCTGTGAACTGTGTCTATAGCACCAAGACCAGACTTAAAAAGCAAAAAGTTCAATGTGTAGACCAGACTGTCTTTCAGTTTGTAGGGATCTCTATCCCTGACAAAGAGTTCTGAGTACTTCTGAGAGTATCATGGTGAGGTTAGATGGTTCAAGTTCATTGTAATGTACTGGCTCATCAGAAAAGTCATGATGTGTTTTTCTATGTAAACATGAGTCATGATTTTTCTGATAACACAATAAATACATGATTATACAACTACAGTGATGAATTCAAAAGACGGAAGAAACTTTTTCAGTTCTTCTGCTCATTAAGGATATTCCAATTCTATAAGGAGAGCTTAGATTAAGATTTGAACATTCAATCACAACTCTACAGTCCAGTCAGTCCAAACATGAATACCTAGCAAAAGCCCTTGAGGAGTGGGAGAATGGACAGTGAAATCTTTTGTACAGACCCACAGAACTGGGCTTGGTTTTCATTTATGAAGGTTATTTTAAACTTTAAATTCCCACATTTGTTTTCTGCCACTGATACTGCTAAAACACCTGCCAAAAAAAAAAAAAAAAAAAAAAAATTGAGGGACAGCCCGTGACATGGTGGTCAAGGTGGCTGGATTCCATACAACTGACCATTCAGTTCAAGTCCTGGACTCAGTGGCCTGAGAAACATGTGGGGCACATGGGAGCACATACAACCCCAAAAGGAGGGAAATACAGAGGAGAAAAGATTACATTGTGACTGTCCCCCGGGGGGGGGTGCTTTTTCACTTCTCTTTTTTTCTGTCTCTGAGGAGTATATATGCCCTCTGGCAAAGTTACAGTGATAATAATAAAATTAATTTTAAAATGACTTTTAAAAATTCACTTGTGAGAGTTCAAGTTTTTAAGCACTGTATGTATATATTTTCAATTGCACAGAAATTGCTTTCTTTCACAATGTATAAATGCAATTTTAACTTCTTTGATTGAATTATCATAAATTCTAAATTAGGTTCTGATAAAATGTTTTGTGCCTGTTTTTAATCGTGCTAGTCAATAGAAGAATTCTATCATGAATGCACATTTGTTTCGCTATTTCCAGCAAAAAAAAAAAAATCTGTATTAGTTTCTCTCCTGTCACTTTTATAAATGATATCTAGTATAAAAAGAATTATCACATGACTTATAAACATTAATTAAAAAGTTTTTAGCGATATGTGTTTTTCCCAGTCAATTGCCAAAATAGGGTCAAACTATTTAAGAGGCAATTCTTGAGGTATTTCCTTTGTGCCTGATCTTCAAAATCCTTGGGAAATCACTTGTCATTTGAATATACGTAACTCTGTATTGCTGATGGATTTTAGTGATTACCTAAGCATGATCAGCTATTTAGGAAGGAAATTGTACCTCAAATTACTATTTAATTCTATCTTCCAACAGCTCTATATCTTCACATACAATTGGACTACCTTTAGTAAATTTTAAAGTAAAATAATAAGACTAGTTACTAACGACTGTGCATTTTGTAATCATCTCAGTGTTAAGCACATTTCCAAGCCTTAACACATACACTCCTTACCCAGACTTATGAGAGAAATGCTACTATTAGGTTTTTACAGGTGATGAAACCAAGGCTTTGCGAAATAAGTGGCCTGTTTGGATGACTATCCTGAGTCCTTCACCACCATAATCTACCGCAGTATTTTATAACAAATTAGATTTTTTACATTTTACTATATTTTTCTACATTTTACTATATCATCAGTTATAAAAGGTATGTGGAGATTCCAAATCCTTAAATATATTTTATATAGTTACACAACATAATGGAATATTTCTTGTAAATAAGGAAATGATCAATATATTTCTCCATACCTACCTTCTGCTGACATTATATTAATTATCAAATTATGCCTTGCAGTCTCAAAGGTACGCCTGTTATAGGCAGTTATCTATTATAAAAGGAAAATCATATTAAAGAAGTGAAATGTTATTTGTAAAATGAAATTCATTTAGGACAAATAAAAACAAATTGTCGTTCTTTCCATTTTCATTATTTGTTGATATACTTACAAAACAGTCCTTCTCTGGGCAGTAAGAATTCAAGGCTTTTAGCAATATTGTAGGAAAATAAATAATTAGTCAGGTCTATTTAACATGCTAAAACAAAAAGTTAAAATCAGAAAGATCCTTTCACAGAAGGCTGTTAAGAGCTGATCACAATGCAGATGCATCATTAGTTAATGGATTAACCAAAATGGATTACTTACCACTGATGTTCTAAGATTTCCAAAAAAAAAAAAGAAAAGAAAACCTAAACTATATATTTTTGTACTTTTAAGTGGAGTTTAAGAATTATAAGGGAAGTACATGTTAAAACAAACACATCTTTGTGTTGTTTGCAGTTGGTTTTGAGGTGCTCGTCAGTCAGTCAAAAAAAAAGTCAAAAATAATTCTTTGGAAATCATACCTCATTTATGATGGGCATAAAGCAGTAAGAATTATTGTCTACAAAGCCTATGGCACATGCTCAAAAATACAAATCAATCCCTTCATAGATTCAAATATTAGTAAACATTTGCAGAGCCAATGAATTTACATTGCAGTCAACTTAGAAAGAGGCACTGCAAATAACAAACAAAGCAAAGGCCAACAATGGGATATGGCTTCAAAAATCAAAGGATAATTAACACTGTAAGATATTAAATCATTCAGACACATGTATAGTACCTTGAAAAAAATAAATGATTGTGCTATAGTCTTAGAATCCCGACACTAGCCTTCTGGCAGTGATCGTGGCTGTAGGTGACACTGAGACAAAAGAATAGGACAAAACTGACATACTGAAGAGAAATATTTCATGTATTTAAAAAAAAATCAAAGTTTTTATACACACATAAGAAGCTTTAAAATAAATTAACTGCAATCACTGGAAATACTGAGACTAACAACAGTAACGATCAGAATTCTGTACTAAATAATTCCAAACCTTTAACAATATTTAAAAGATACATATTCTGAAAAGCACGTTATTCTATAAAGTTAAAGCAACTTCACTCTCCATAATTTGTCAAATTTCCATCAGATATAATCCCTTCTCTGCTATTAGGACACATGATCAATTGGATTCACATTGAACACTAAAGATCAGTCATTAAAATAAACTAAGAATTAGCATTGTTTAAATGAAGCAAATGAATAAATGCAAAATAATTTTATCTGAGAATCTTTGTGATTTAAAAAATTTACTCTGCAAAAAATGTAATCATATTTATGATGGAAACAAGAATATGAATCCTCTACTATTTATTCTAATATACAGAAGCTTCAACTCAGAAAAAAAACTTGGGCATTTTCAAATTAAAAGCAATAATTTTATGGCTAGCCTTTTCATCTTTATCACAAATTCCATTACTGTGATTTTCATAAATTCTAATAAATTTCTTTTTTTTAATCAGAAGGAAGTGAAGGACATTTCATAGCAGGAGGAGGAATTTTATTATCTGAATTTATACTTACTGTTTAATTTTAACAGCTATATCAGAATACAATCTTTTATCACTTCTAATCAGGTATTTAAAAACTGTAATATTCTCAATCAAATTTTACTTATTACAAAGATGTAAAGACCTTCAAATTACAAGGGTGTGTATGAGTGTGTTTGTGCATATGTGTGTGTGTGTGTGTGTGTGTGTGTGTGTGTGTATGCATGCTTTGTTTTTTGATCCTCTGTTTCTAAATGGTACCTGATCTATTTTAGATGCTTAAAATATAAATATTTCAGATAAATATCTACTGAATGAATTAGTCAGCAGATTTATATGATTAAACATTAGTTTGATATGCAAAACTTTTTAAAAACTTTATTTCTTGAGAGAGGAAAAAGGAAGAGAGCGACAAGTACCCTGAACAGGGTCTCAGGCTGATCTGTACACTCCAGCCAGCCTTCTCAGCCATCCAGGATCACAGGAATGCACATGCATGCCTGAAGTGTACAGATTGGTGAGGGAACTGAACTCTGGTCTTCCATGTGGCTCCAGCCTCGTGGAGCAGCATGCCACCACTAGCACCATGACTGGGCCTGATATATAAAACTTTTGACCAAATGAATAGACTATTTTTAAATACTATGCCTGTTAATATATAGATGAAAAAATTAATTATTTACACATAAATCACTATTTGTGTTATGTGAAAGCTATGGTAGGGTTTCATCATCATACTAATTTACTGTTTGACACATATTCTTAACATTATATGTTAGTAATAAGGTATAAGAACACAGACTCTCAGGAACCCATCTCAAAAGATGAATTTCTCTCCTATACTAGTCCCTTACTTCTCCCAAACCAGAAGTAGTCATTTTGAATTTAGTATTTAACATCCTATTTATTTTAAATACAATTTTATTATAAATAAATGTATGCTTAAAATATATTGTTAAGCCAGCTGTAGCATGGTAATTAAAGTAGCTAGATCTCACATGGCCAACTACACAGTAGAGTCCCAGACCCAGCAGCTTAAAAGATACACCAGGCATATGTGCGCAAATGCCCAAAATTTCAAGAGGAGAAATGGAAGATAAGAAATTATGGCGGGGCCATCCCCACTAGGGAGTGCTTTCTATTTTCCCTCTCCTTCTCTCTTCTTGGCAAGGCCATGCATCCTACACCAAATTAAAAAAAAAAAAAAGCTAAAAATTTAGAAAATACTTCAAGACTTTCCCGATGATCTAGTATATGTAGTCTTAAGTACTACTGAACTGGTTCTTAATTATTATTCAACATTGTGTTTAAAACACTTATCTACGTGCCTGGCAAGCCCATGTTCATTCCCTGTGTGAATACACCAGATTTATTAATCTGTTCTCTGACTGATACATTTGGGTCTCTACTGTTTGGACTGGTTTTCACTATTTTGCTAGACAACACTGTTTCATAAGCATAACTGTACATGCCTCCAGGTGGTCATCTGCAAGTGTTCTTCTGGGTCCATAACCAGAAATGGGACTGCTGTATGACATAATACAGAGGCATTCAACTATGTGAGATATCCAGTATTCTTTTTCCTAACTCTGTGTGTGTGTGTGTGTGTGTGTGTGTGTGTGTGTGTGTGTGTGTAAGCTTCTGCCATAGGGCACATCCGTTCATCCGAGAGAGAGAGAGAAAGTGAGAAATCACTGCCTCCTCTCTGGGGGCAGGAAGACTACACCATAGTCCTTGTCCTCTGTTCTCCCCTTGAGATTTTAGACACGCATGTACATGTGCCCAGCATGATTTTTAAATTGCCATGTCTAGGGCTCAAACTGTGATCAGCCTTGTGGGAGTCTAGCACATTAACCAGCACACCGCCTGCTAGCCCGATAAGTGGTTATTTTAATTCCCACAGGCACCTGCAATGAATTTCACTGATAGTAAAATTCTCATTATTGTCTTAGTTTCAATACTACTCATTACTGGTAAGAATAAGCTTCTTTAATTAATTGATTAGAATCTGGGTCTCCTCTTTAGTCAAATGTCTTTTTCTTATTGAATTACAGGATTCATTTTTATATTTTAGATCATGTCGTGTGTTACATGCACTGAAAAAATCTCCTAGTTTGTTGTTTGTCTTTCTCCTCTCTCCTTTTCTTAGTGGTTTCTTTTGATAAACAGAAATTCACAAGTTTAATATATTAAAAATTTGTCAACCTTTGCCCCTAAAGTCTTATTTAAGAAATCCTTCCCTAACTCAGTCAGAAACAGATTATTCTGCATTTCAGTGCAATAGTTTAAAATTTTCCCTTTCACATTTGATTTTTAATCTATCTAGACCTTTAATCTATTTAAACTTGGGTTTTGTGATTGGCATGGAAAATCTAATTTTGTACTTTGTTATATGACTAACCAATTGTCTGAACATGATTCAATAAATAAGCATTCTCTCCCTCAATGATCTAGTACTATCTCTTCAGACATGCCTGAATATAGATATGTATGCATGGATATATCTTTCTACATTCTATGGTTAATTTATCTATGTATCAGTGCAAACTTAAGATAATTATGATAGATTTACAATAAATCTTGATATACAGAAAGAAAATAAACCCTTCTCTCTGTCTGTCCCTTTTTATGTACCAGGATTGACTTGGTATTCTAGAATTCATTTGCCAAGTTCCATGAAAAAAAAAATCAGTCGCAATTTTCATTGGAATTGCATTATATGTATAGATCAATTGGAGGAAAAAAAATTAGTTCATGCTAGTGATCTTCCTATCCCTGAATATAGTATCGTTTTATTCATGTAGGTATTCCTCAGTATCAATATAGTTTTACAACTTTCCTCAAAGATCTTGCATACTTTGTTACATTTATTCCTCTTATCATTTTTGTTGCTATTAAAATGGTATATTTTAGAACAAGTATTTTCTCAATATTTGTCATTCATGAACAAAAAGGTCATTACTTTTAAAAAATCAATCCTATAGTTTTCTGAGAGCTATCTCTAAGATAGTCTATAGACTCTTTATATTCATTGACTGTTCAGTTTCTTCCTTTCAAATCCTTATATAGTTACCATTTTTCTTTCCTTACTGCACTGGCTAGTATCCTGTAATAGATATACTGGAGGGAGGTCATTCTTGTTTGTTCTTAAATTTAAATAGAATTTCTCTATGTTTCCTACTAAAATGATGTTTACTATTGTTTTGGTAAAACCTATCAGATTAAGAAAGTTCATGCCTATTCCTAGTTTGATAAGACTTTTTGAATTTTTATTTTTAAAATCAAGGATAGTGAATTTTATTAAACACTTCATCAATAAAAAATTATTCTGTTTTTCTCTTTTAATGTGGTAATATGGTAAATTATATTTATATATTTCTTTTTTCTTTTTTTTTTTTAAGAGAGGTTTTTACTATAGGGCGCGTGTGCTCGCCAAAGAGACAGAGAGAGACGGAGAGACAGAAAGCGAGAAATCACCCCCAGGGGGGATGGCCATGCAGCAATCCCTTCTCCTCCATACTCCTCTTGGGATCTTGGGCATGCACGCACACACGCCTGGCGTGAGTTTAAGCCACCTGGTCCAGGACTTGAACCGCAGTTGATTACATGGGAGTCCAGCGACATAGCCATTACACTAACTGCTGATCCCAACATATTTCTTTTATAACTTTTACTATTTGAAAGTGATTTGACAATAAATCAAGATAGTTTTCCCATCTCTCTTATATTTCTACCTTAAGAAAGCATACTAAGAGGCAGATAATCATTGAAAGATCAAGAAAATACTAACTTCGATTACGAAGAGAGAAAAGCACTTTTTTCTTGGTCAATATATTACAGAAACTTCTATCAACAGTCCAGGACTGATTAAAATTTGGAGAAACACTCAAAGCATGTAATCTCCTGAACTGTGTACCTGGTAGAAAACATGACACCTGGGACCTATACACGCTTATGGCTGTTCCACTGGCAATTTCTATGCTGCAGCAGTGTCACAACCAGTAAAGCCTTACAGAAATAAACAATTAAATTAGAATATAAGAGCTTTGAGGCAACTGTGCTGAAAACTTTTGCAGGACTCTCCTGCAATTAATTGCCATTACAATTTTAACATTTTGGGGTATAATAAGTAACAAAATACTTTTAGCTTTTATATCCATTTGTGTTTTTTTAAAAGTATGAATTCTCATTAGAAATTCAATGTTTTTATTTATACTTTGTTTCTATTTGTTGTTGTATTAAGAGCTAATTTTTTCCAGGTTATGTATCAGTTATTAGCAAAAAGGTGATGAAATTATACCACCCCTTCTAGAATAAAGGCTTTGTACATCAGCCTTTACGTCTTACCGAGCCCTCAAATATTTACCCCATCAACACTAGCACCTTCTATTCCCATCATTTGCCCACTGTGTACATCCTCCCATTAGTCACACTTAAAATTCTAAGACCACGTGATTTTTCTAATACCTCCAACATTTTGGTTTTTCTCTCACATTAGCCTTCCTTCTACTTTGTGAAGTGAATTTCTATTTTCCTACTTCCAGTTTTACAATATATCAAACAGGCTCTTGTTACAGTTATTACAGCATTGGCTAAGTTTGGGTTTCCATCTCAGTGTTCCAACTCCTGGACTCTACCACAAAACACCTACTGCTTGTCTTTATTTCCCTAAGCACCTTAGTACACAGTAGGGGGTGAATAAGATGTCTGCTAAATGATAATATGTCAATGAACATGAAATTTGAATTCAATATACAAAGGAAATAAGTTTTATTTTTGCATTTATTTTTAAAATAGGATCCATATCATAGCAATTCCTTTCAAAAGTCTTCTAATTTTTTCATGAATTAAATGGTCATTTTGTATACAAAAGCTAAAAAATAAAAAAGAACCTTATAGATGAAAGAAATGGCACATTTCCAAATTTTATCTTGTGTGTTTCCTTGCACATATTAAAAACCATGGCCATGTAATTTTAACTTCGACAACTTAAAACTCAGACTGTAAATAAATAAATTAGCTTTACTCTTTCTAAGAAAATTACCTCAATGATAGTTGGTTTTCCCACATTTTCAGCTGTTGGAGACCCATATAAGACTCCATCACTATATGGAGTCCTTTGGATATATCGAAGCCATCCAGGTCGATCTGGGTAACCCATTAAATTAGTATTAAATGTTATGGGATCATTACTAATCTCACCTAGATAAGAAAACACAGAATTAAGGCATAAGATAGTTATTTTCATACATATTGCTTTTGTAATTTCAATAAAAACACTCTTTTTTTTTTTTTTACATTTTCAGCAAATTAAACACATACATATACACATAAAGTCCATCTGGGAATTATACTAGGGCCCTACATCAAGAGAAAAAAATCCTTTTCATTATTTAATTTGCCTAGAAATCTGACACAAAAAGAAAGTAGGTTTATACAGAGTTTTTAAAATTTCTTTGGTCATTTAAAAGTAGGATGATTCTGTTAGTGAGACAACAATCTTTCAAGAAAAAAACCCTAATAATCATTTTCACGTATTCATTAAGAGTCATTTCTTTCATGAATCACTAGACACTATCAAATTAATACTAAATGATATCCTCAAATTATGAAATTATCATGGAAACAAAAATAATGCTGGAAAATAGAATTAAAAGGAAGCTAAAAATTCAAAACAACTGTAACAATAACAGCATTAATTTCTCCATATTAATTTCTCCATGGTTATATTAAGTGCTGAAAAGAGAATTTAATCTTGGCTGACCTCAGAAACTATGCTATTAACTACTTTTTCTTCTTAAATGTTAGAGCTGCTGCTCAAAAGATTTACTACATAAGAAAGCTTTGTAAAAATATTGTGAAAAAATGAATTGAAATGTAAAAATTAAAAATATAAGCCTCGTCTCTCAATATAAACTCTATCAAGGTCAAGGCACTTTTGGAAGTGAAAATATCAGCCATTTTGTCCATCCCTAAAGAGCTGAGGGTCCTGGGATTTTAACCATGTCAATGCGGCCTTGTTATATTATTAAATAAAGAAAAATGGGCACCCTTTAAGGATTTTTTTTTTCAAGATTAGAAAACAAAAAGAAGTTATAAGGAGTCAATCAGAACTGTAAGGTGGATGTCTAATGATTTCCCACCAAATCTCTAACAAAATGTCCATGTTTGATGAGAGAAATGAACAGAAGCATTGTCATGATGGAGAAGTAACTCTCTAGTGAAGCTTTCCTGGGTGTTTTTCTGCTAAAACTTTGGATAATTTTCTCAAAACACTATCTTAATAAATAGATATTATTGGGCTTTCTTGTTCTTCCAGAAAGTCAACAAGCAAAATACCTTGAGAATTCCCAAAACCTGTTGCCATAACTTTGCCTTTGTCCTCTCCACGTTTGCTCTGACTGGACCACTTCCACTTCTTGGTAGCCATTACTCTGACTGTGCTTTGTTTTCAGGATTGTACCTGTAAGGCCGTGTGTCATCTCCTGTTATAATTCTTTGATGCCACTTGTTTAAAATTTCCACTAAAAACTCCTGCTCTTATCTGCAGCTGACCAGGCTATAAACAGTTTTGGCATCTATCAAGCAGAAAGTTTTCTCAACTTTAATTTTTCATTTGGAATTATATATGCTGAACCATTTGAGATATCTAAGTTTTTGGCTATTGGGTCCACTATTAACCACCCAGTCCTCTTTAATTAGAGCATGAACAAGATTAGTTTTTTTCTTGCAATTTGATGTGGATGATCTGCTGCTGTGGGCATCATTTTCAATATCCTTAATGCCTTCTGAAAACAAATTATTAGGCCAGGGGGTGGTGCAGCAGTAATGCATCTGGACTCACATGGCAAAAGTCCTGGGTTCATGTCCCATGATCTCCCTGAGGATACCATGAGGACATGTCTGTAATCTGGGCTGGCTGAGTTGAGGGGTAGATTAGAGCATGGAAACCCTGTTGGGGATGCCTATCTCTCTGTATTCTCTCTCAGAAGTAATAAATAAACTTATAAACAACTTTTTTAAATTATCTATTCGTAAACTGATTTCTTCAGGACATTATTCCCATAAACTTTTCATAAAAGATCAATGATTTTGCTATTCTTCCACCTGAGCTTCACCATAAATCTGATGTTTGTTTTGGCTTCAATTTTAGCAGCATTCATGTGGCTCTGATAGGCACTCTTCTCACATTGATTCCTTATCTTTCTTAGTGCCTCAAACTAGATTCTGTTCAGATATGTTATAACAAGTTAATACAAGTTTATTGTGGTGCAAAAAATAGTGAAAGCCAAGCATAGTGTTTTCATAGTACGCATTTTCCATGAAGTTCTGAAAGCCTTCCACCTTGTGCGGTTTTACAAATATGAATGCTTCAGAAGAAAATTTTTATTAAATAATTGATGAAAAGACTATCTTTTTCTTTTTTGAATACATTAATAACAAGGATAACTATTTTATGAATGTTTTCAGGTATGCTATTCATCACATAATCCATAAAAATATTCATATTAACTCTAATGTTAAAAATGTGTATTTACAAAATATAATTTTTATAAAATTCATTTTTATTAAATTGTATAAAATCCATTGTTATTTATTAAAAGTTATAACTTACCATGTTTTTTTTTTGCTATTCTTCCTATATCTTCATTAACTTGATAGCATTTGTGATCATTCAAAAAACATATTTAAACCATTAGTGAATTAAATAAGACTTCATAATTAGTGTCCCTTTGCAGAAAAGAATCAGTCTCCATTATATTATTAGGCATTTATATACACTTATCTCAATTATAAAAACTTTTTAAAGAACTCTTACTTAATACCATATTTCATTCTATAACACATGTATAGTTTTCCAAAATCAATGTACTATGTAAGAATCTAAACTTAATATAGAAAAATCACGATCTTTTGTCAGGGGCATAAAACTGAAAAATTGGAACCCAGAAATATGCTTCCTTTAAAATTCAAAACTGAATTAGTTCCTGCTATAGTTAAATTTCTAATCTTAAAATAATAAATATCCTACAACCAACTTATTCTATTACATTCCATTTCAAATGATGTGAATGAAGCTGGTCATATGTCATCTAGATTACACACACTGAACAAAAAGAAAAATTGTGTAAATTAATCACTATTTTCCCCCCACAAAGAACATACCAGGTTTGGGGTAAGGTGGAAATTCCCCCTTAAAGTGCTCTCTTTCCAAAACATGGACAAAGAGGACACCTGCAGATGGGTATACATTCCGATCAGAGTGCACCTTCGAAAAAATGGTATACACTGAAAATAAAGAGATAAGAAATAGACGATAATAAGATATGCTCTTGATAATTGAGCTTGCACCAGAAAGATTTCACTATGTGGAAATGTCTGGAAAAACTGAAGCAACATGCAAGCAAACTGTTAATAATTTTGTTTTACAAAGAAGTGATTTTAGGTCAAAACATGAAAAGATTCTTCTGACTTTTGTTTGGAACCTTTTCAAACACCATGTAAACAAAATTAAGCACATTTAACATTTTCAATTGTTATTAAATAATAAAGATGCTCATAATATCTTCTTTAGGCTCAAAATTACTACTAACAAAATATGTCATGGTAATTGACCATCTGACCAATTGCTACAATTTCTTTTCTTCTTTTCTCCTTTTTATTAAAGCAATGTACATACAGTAATTTTTTATTTTTTTAAATTATTTTTTATTTTTTGGAGAGCTTTTTGCTATAGGGCACATGTGCTCACCAGGAAGACAGAGAGAGACAGAGAGACAGAAAGTGAGAAATCATCCCCCTGGTGGGATGGCCACACCACAATAGTTTCTCCTCCATTCTCCTCTCAGGGGTTTTGGGCACACACGCACACGTGCTCAGCATGAGTTTAAGCCTCCAGGTCTGCACTTGAACCATGATTAACTACATGGAAGTCCAGAGACATAGCCATTACACCAACTGCTGGTCCTGATACAGTAATTTTTAGAAAGTATCTCAACTATAGTAATTGGTTTTTTTGTTTTGTTTTGTTTTTGTTTTTTTGGAGAGATTTTCACTGGGTGCGTGTGCTCGCCAGACAGACAGAAAGAGACATAGAGACAGAAATTGAGAAATCACCCCTCAGGGGGGATGGTCACGCCGCAATCCCTTCTCCTCCATTCTCCTCTTGGGATCTTGGGCACACACGCACATGCGCCTGGCGTGAGTTTTAAGCCACCGGGTCCGGGACACGAACTGTGGTCGACTACATGGGAGTCCAGCGACATAGCCAGTATGCCAACTGCTGGTTCCCAGTAATTGTTTTTAAAGCAAAGCTCATTGGACTATGAAAGACAATCAAAAAAAAAAAAATATATATATATATATATGAGGTAATTTTTATATTCCTTATAAAATGCACTAGATAAACTTTATGAGTATTCATTCCTCATATTTCTCTTATAAATTATTTTATTTCCCTTGACTGAGCATTAAATAACTTGAACAACACAATCTGTTGGGTGGTCTGAAAAGTCATGACGTATTTTTTTCTGCTCTTCTCTGCAAAAATGCATCATGACCCTTTCGACAACCCAATATTACATCTTAAATAAGCAGAAACAGTTACATAATAAAATTCAATGCAAATAACTTCTTGAAGTACAAAGGGGCACATTTCATGATGTGTTGGTTACTTAAGACATATGAGGTGAGTACATTAAAATGGCCAAATTGGTTTGATTGTTCCCACCTACTGTTTTTCCTCTGATGACATCTTCTCTACCAACCCTTTACTGCCATTACCCTTGTCACCTCTACAATCTCTTTTGGGTTTCTATCTTCTTGATTGGCTAGTGGCTGCAATTTTTAGACACCTAAACCCTCTCTGGCCAGTTTTTCCTCTTAGTCACTGATGGATTTGTAAATGTGGTAATTAACCTTAAGAACTCTTAAGGCTGCTTGTTCCAAGCTCACAACTTACTAAAAGCCCTGCATTGCAAGACAACTGACAATAAGTTTTTCAGCATAAAAACAGGAACTTCCACAAAAGGTTTCTTTTTCTGTGAAAACTTGTCCCTACAGTTCTGTGGATGGCTGCCAAAAAAGAAAAAAACTGAACTAAAATATTTGGCTTGTAGCTTCATGTAGCCATCACTTTGCTACTAAAAACCCAACTTTAAAGACTATGTAACAGAGGGATGGAAACTGCAAGTCAGATTTAGAACTAGGTATATATAGGGAGTCTCATTGCTTGCTGACTTGTTTTGCACTACAATAGTATTTAAATGTGGTCTTACCATACCATGGTATTTACAGTTCTCATCTTCTTCCTAAGTACAACCTACTCACCTGTGGGTATGATTCCATTCATTTAAATAAGAATAAATGAATCCTGGAAAAATAGTAAGGATTAGAATTTGACTTTATTATTATTAGTATTAGTATTATTTCAGTTCCATAATGTGCCCCAAATGCTAGGTGCTGGAATGTGAAAATTAAAGAAACCCAGGCCCCTCTTTCCATAAGTTTACTATCTAGTTTGGGAGTCCAACATCTACCTAACTAAGTATTATTCCAGAATATTATTCAAGAAGATCTAGAATTATGGAATAAGAAGAATTCGATATGGTTCTTAAAACACTAACAGGATTCTGAAACTCAGAGATGGAGAATTTGGGCATTTCACCCGTGAACACATTGGTGAGATACAATAGTAGGATAACATGGGGCCCTCTCAGGAAAGGGAATTAAGTCATTGACGCTAGATCCTGGGATATAGTTAAGGTAGGGATGGCAAAGCTGGAAAGAAAAGAAGAGTCAAGTTATGGAGGATTTTGAACCCCTGCTGAGTAGTTATTTCACTCTGCATGAAAAGGTGTATAAATTATAAATTACAACCCTATATCTAAAACAGAGGGATATTTTGAATAACCTAAATGAATCTCTTTGGAGCTTTTTTTTTTTTTTTTTTTTTTTAAGAGAGACGTTTGTTGTAGGGCACTGTGCTTGCCAGAAAGACAGGAAGAGACAGAGAAACAGAAAGTAAGAAAACACTCCCCCAGGGGAGATGACCACTGCAAGCCCTTCTCCTCCATTCTCTTCTTGGGATCTTGGGCATGCACACACTCACCCCCAGCATGAGTTTTTTTTTTTTTTTGGAGAGATTTTTGCTAAAGGGCGCATGTGCTCGCCAGACAGACAGAGACATAGAGACAGAAAGCGAGAAATCCCCCCCCTGGGGGGATGGTCACGCCGCAATCCCTTCTCCTCCGTTCTCCTCTCGGGATCTTGGGCACGCACGCACACTTGCCCGGCATGAGTTTTAAGACACCAGGTCCGGGACGTGAACCGCAGTCGACTACGTGGGAGTCCAGCGACATAGCCATTACACTAACTGCTGGTTTCCACACCCAGCATGAGTTTAAACCACCAGTCTGGGACTCAAACTGTAGTCGACTATGTGGGAGTCTAGCAATGTAAACACTACCCCATCTGCTAGTCCCTCATTGGAGCTTATCTAATTTATTCTTTCCAGCCACGAAAAACACCTTGAAGCCCATCTCTGAGTTTTATTTACCTTGTCATTTTCTCAGAATCTAAAAGAATGTCTGGCATAGTTGAATGATTTACCAATGTCTATGGAATGGATGAATACATTCAACTACAAAGCATTGTGTAAGTAAACACAAGTTCTTTGTTAGTGGACTAAATACATACAATACTTAAAGTGTAGCACTTCACCGATCATTGTCCTCTCTTAACATTACAAATATGCTAATTGACTTCCTTAGTTTCTGCTGCTATAAATTGGTAAAGTTAGTTCATAAAACAAAAGGACTGTTCATATGAAATAATACCGAAATAATTGCATTGTCTGTAGCCCTTCCATAGGACTTGGAATGGAGCCATTAAACAATACCTGTCACTCCATATTACCTCACTTCAAAATATATATATACATATATGTGTGTGTGTGTGTTATTATGTCTATCTATCTATCTACCTACCTACCTACCTATCTATATTACTTTATGATCTACAGAGCCAATCCATAATCTACCATGGCCCTCCTGGATTTTAAGATGACATGCACATCTCTTTATTTGTATGTACTCAGTTGCCTTTCTGCAATCTGCAATGTGCTGGTCAGTTACCTTGGCAACTCCACAGGAAAGCCTGCTTCACTTTAAGTATACTATGCTATTCACTTCGAGAAAAACATGATACAGATGTATGACACATTCTTCATCTAGAAATGGCAAATGACTAAGCCACTATGTTTTGTTTGTGAAAATAATACTTCCTTTCTGTAGCATCAGTTTAAATTATGGGCACCCACACAACATTTTAGAGAAGTGCCCTCTCCCTTTCCCATTTGATACTTGCAAAACAAATAGCTCTTCAACAGAGGCTATTTGGGCAGTATTTACACCTAGGCTTCCTTTCAAAAAGAACAAATGACAAAGAGTATTTGAAACTATAGGCTCTTGTTCTAAACAAGAGCTATATAAATAATGCCGAAAGGATCTACACAACCACCATGTAGGCTGATACAAACAGTTAACACATGTTGTGCTCACATATGCCTCAGTAGTACTCACAAACCATAAACTTGAAGCATATTGTTTTGGGGTTTTTTTGGAGAGGTTTTTGCTATAGGGTGTGTGCGCTCGCCAGACAGACAAAGACATAGAGACAGAAAGCGAGAAATCACCCCCCGGGGGGATGGCCACACCGCAATCCCTTCTCCTCCATTCTCCTCTCGGTATCTTGGGCACGCACGCACACACGCCCGGCATGAGTTTAAGCCACCAGGTCCGGGACGCAAACCGCGGTCGACTACGTGGGAGTCCAGCGACATAGCCACTGAGCCAACTGCTGGTCCCAAGCATATTGTTTTCTTTAAAAGCAAGTCTTGACAATCAAATTTAAACACTCGAAAAATCCACAACACTAAGATCTAATGATCTCTTAAATATACCCGCATAGGGTGCCATGTTAATTGAGCAGGGGTCACAGGTCTGGCCTGTGAATTGCATGGTTTTGCAACCTTCTACAGCTGCAAATCTATTACCTTTGCAAACGGATGCCATGGATATACATGAAAATAGAGACTAGAGTGTAGCTAACTCCATGCAAATCTAACACTATTAATGGGGAAAAAATTATCAAAAGTCCAATCCACAGGAGGTTAAAAAGAAGTCTGAACAGCAAGAATAACTATATTTAAAAGAACAAAAACTTTTGGAGACAGGTATCATAAGCAATACAATTTTTTAGGAAAAAAATTCATATGTGAATAGAGAAAGGCAAAAAGGGTATGCGAGCAAGTAGCTGGGATCATTAGTTCACCTTCCCTAAATGTAGCGCCAATGTCTCTTCTTTGTGTTTTAGTCATAGGAAATGGAAACTATAGACCATTTCCCCAACTGTATATTACATGACAGCACAGAGCCAAGAATCAAGTAACAGACCGCGTTAGCAGGAGCAGTAAAGTGAGACCTCATGTTAGTTCGGTACTTAGTTTGTCTTCTTTTACTAATATGCTATTGGAAATTCTCCATGATGAGAACATAAGGGTGTGCATTTGTGTGCTTAATTACAATTACCAAAAACAAAAGCAAGTTTGGATGTACTTAGTAAACATTAAATTTCGAAAGCACCGTGGTGCTGCATTGCTAATGAAACTATGGCATGTAATTTCACAATTATCACAGTGATTATTCTTAATGGCATATGCACGTGCACAGGCACACATGCAGTCCCTTCTCTACAAAAATGCCCAAAAAACATTTATCAGCCCTTTTCCTGCATCATCAACAGCAAGTACATGACCATAAAGATAAAATAGCTACTGAGTATGAGACCCTGCAAGTTTCAGCTAGATTTAAACCTTAAGGCCATCTCGCTTCTGAAATGTGAGAAGAAAATCATAAAACATTATCAGTATTTACATCCAGGTGACCTTTATTAGATACCATTTACATGGCTATCTCTTTAATAGATGATTTATCAATGACTTAATCACTCTGAATTATCCATTTCTATTTTCTAATTTTCAAGATTTACAAGAATGCAGTAAAATCTGTTTACCAAGAACACCACGGAACGAATCATTCCAAAACACTGATTTTCTAAATTACTCAGTAGTTGATCCTCTGTCATGAGGGTATAAGATCATCATTTTGCACATCAATTATTACATTCTGCTCTATTAGACAGTGATGTCCTCATGGACTCTGGTTTCCTTGTCATTTACCAATCACACTAGCGGGTCCCAGTCTGCTAATGCTGTTTAAGGTTGTGTGTTTCATAGATTTCCTGTGTTCTGTAGAGAAGTTGTCCGCTGTCATTTCTCATTGATATCAGTGTGTTTCCTATAGTGGCTTGGCTTCTTTATCCCTTCTAATTTGCTATTATTAATCTGCTGCAGGTTTAGAAACCAGACTGCCAGATGAGGTGTAATTGTGCATTAAAATAAAAGTGAATAGAATCTGTGCTGTTTTAATGCATGCAGGGCTCTTCTAGATTAAAAAAAAAAATCAAAACAAAACAACAACAAAAAACCAGGAGCCTGTATTTGCAGCATCTATCAATATTTTGATTGTCCAAAGACCATTTTTGTGGTGTATTTCCTGGTTCTTAGTTGACGCAGTACATTTCTGAATAGGTGATCTTACTGTAACTGGGATAGACACATTACTTGAAGTGACAGCATAAACTCTGTGTACTAAATACATTCAGAAATGAGTAAGTGTACAATTGAAAATCTTAATTCAACCTATACATTACATATACTGGCAAATCAAAATGACTTCAACGCATTATATAAAATAATTTCTTACATCTTTGATATAGGGAAAATATGCTACATAATTTAAACAAAGATCCAGATTAAAATGATACACTACCTTTAATGATAGCTAAATTGACCTAAGAATATTCTAGCACACTATACGTAACATGAGTAAAAAATTAAAGACTATTTTTAAAAATGTTCCTGTTTTGTCAATTTGCCTTTCACGCAGTGTTAAGACACAAACTATTCACTGAGAAGCATCACTAAATCCAAATCGGTTATATAAAATAGCATTTATTTCCTAACTGCCAGTTATGTATTATCTAGAACGCATATTTTGAATAAGCTTGCTGAAGATTTTTAAACACATGTAGGATACAAAGAGAGTGCTGGATAACCCCACACTTGGTATTGCTTTAACATAACACATATCTGGTATTGCTCTTAACATTTAACATAGGCTTTTCTGCCTGAGCAACTGAGTATGATCATCCCTGATAATCAAAAATATTAAGTACTGAGAAAAATGAAGCCTTCTTGTCCTATATTTCATAGTTTTAGCAGTTTAAAAGCTCTTATGAAACTCAAGAATCCTGGTACACACAGCACTCTACAAAGCTACTCCCGATTCATTGAAACTGATCACAGGAGATGGATCCCAATTGCTATCTCTCCATCAAGAGAACTAATTTCAGGGTTTTTAAGAGTCTGGTATGTTTGTGGTTTCCTTCCTAATTTATTTTTAATGTATTATTAGATTCATTTGAAATTTAATTATTAAGCTGGATAGCTGCTATAGAAAGTATTTTAAGAGACATTACTATTCAGAGCCAGGCATACAATATGTTTTTGTTTCTCACTAAGATATACCATGCGCTTTATCAATCCAGCTTTGTAAATCTTGACTGTGAATCAAACACTGTTCTCAGCAGTCTGCCATCTTGTCTACCTTTGACTTTACTCAACATTAAAGTACTGTAGGTCATTCATTTGGTGTGGGCAGCTACTGTTTTGGCTGCATTCACAGACAGTCCATACCTAGGGTGTTAAATACATCACAGGGATTGTATTAGATTGTCTTCGTAAATTTCATTTCTCTAAAAGATAAGGCCACTTTTCTTTATAAGCAGGAGAAATGAAACTACTACTTGGATCTTCTACAAGAAAGCAAAATGTTTTTTTCATGATATGTTTTTTTCTAACCTTGAGTCACTTACTTTAGTTGTTCCAAATTGAAATTAAATACCTCGATCATTGTATGATTTTATGTGTTTTTCTTTTTCTCTTTTTCTTTTTTTCATAAATGTCAACTGGATAAAGGTTGCAAACCTCTGTTAATTGGTGATCAATAAGCATAGTCTCAAGAATGCTACAGTTGAAAAGGGCTTTAGATGTCATCCTGTCTGGGCATGCCAAATATCTTTCTCTATTAAGAACTCATAGCTTTACTTCCTATCTGGATATAACCTCAGTCTCCTACTCAACCCAGGATTCCTTGCATTTATTCCCAATTGGAGTTGGTATACGTCAGACTGCACACAATTAAAGTATGACTGGATCTGAAGAGGTTAGTCCTTCATTTAAGGGATGACAAAATTGAACCCAGATTTACTAAGTGAACGGTTCAAAAGCCTCTAGGACTAATAAGAGGAAGATTAGGATTCGAACCAGGGTAGTCTTGTATTTTGTTAATCCAAAACATAAATTAATATATTTGTATTGTACATTCTATTATTATATCCTACAGCAAACTTATGTTGCATAACATCTTAATTTTCTTAATTATTTCTCCTTGTTTTTTCTTTTTTTTGGCGAAGTTTTTGCTATAGGGCACATGCGCTCGCCAGAAAGACAGAGACAGAGAGACAGAAAGTGAGAAATCACCCCCCAAGGGGTATGGCCACGCAGTAATCCCATCTCTTCCATTCTTGGGCACTTACGCACACATGCCCGACATGAGTTTAAGCCACCAGGTCCGGGACTCGAACCACGGTGGACTACACGGGAGTCCAGCGACATAGCCATTATGCCATCTCTACTGGTCCCTCTCCTTTTTTTTTTTTTTTTTTAAAGAATCAGAATTGGGGGGCCAGCAGGTGGCATGGTGGTTAAGGTGCTGGACACTCCCACATGGCTGACTACGGTTCAAGTCCTCGACCTGGTTGCTTGCTTTCCCACTTTCCCTCTCTCTGTCAAATTAAAAATAAAATGAATGAATACATAAAATGAAAAAAAAAAAAGAACCAGAATTGGATCAGATAATCCAAGTTTATTCTATTATTTCATAAAGTTATTTTAATACACAGCACAACTCTAAGAAGAGAGTCTATAATCACAATTTCAGACAAATGTGTATGTAAAAACAAAAAGCAAAAACCTGAACATTAAAGGAAACAGCTTAAGTTCTCATAGCCAGAACTCAGGAAGAGACCTATACATATTTTGTAGATGGTTCTTCAAAGTCCTGGAACTTTGTGATCATTCCTCTGACTTTTGTCACTCTTTGGTGAGTAGGAGGAATGCATAACTTTAGATTTAGGGGCACTTCCTGCTCCTCTCCAACAAAGAGTAAAAGAATTCATCTAGAAACATACTTCTGTCTTCAAGTTGCAGTCCTTATCAGTAAGCCAAGGAGAACCCACCGTAAAATGGTAGAAGAGTCATCTATCAAGTTAGCCAGAATACATATTACTTCATTTTTATGAATATTCAGTTAACTTTTGACATTTAATTTGAAATAATCAGGAAATTAGGACAGGATCATTTTGACTCTGTATTGTTTCTTGGGAAAAACACAATGGAAGTCTATCATATCAGTAAACCTAAGGCTAACTCATTTTAGAGCATAAGCTGCCCTAACCAAAAAAGGAGAATTTGAAGATGTTTAAGTAAAATATAAAAATGAATAATGAGAAACCTTATTTGCTAAATTATTACAGGGATAATTTGAAAATTTTAAGTTTGTTTACCCCATCCCAGGAAAATTGGAAGAGAATCCATTTTTAAAGTTCTCTTCATGACTTTTGTAACTCTTTAATGGTTGTCAAAGTAGAATGGTATCAAATGTATTAATCCAAGGCATTTAAATCCCTCAGAATCCTATTTACCACCCTCACTGCTTTACATAATAATTGGAATATTATTTTAAAAGAAAATTATGGGACCAGCAGTTAGCGTAATGGCTATGTCACTGGACTCCCACGTAGTCGACAGTGGTTTGAGTCCCGGACCCAGTGGCTTAAACTCACGCCGGCGCGTGTGCGTGCGTGCCCAAGATCCCAAGAGGAGAATGGAGGAGAAGGGATTGTGGTGTGGGCATCCCCCCGGGGGGTGATTTCTCGCTTTCTATCTCTCTGTCTCTCTCTGTCTCTCTCTGTCTGTCTGGCGAGTGCATGCGCCCTATAGCAAAAAAAAAATTACACAAAAAATCATTAAATTTATATTACTATGTAAGTGTTCTTATAATCTTTGGTGCTCTTTTGAAATTATCAAAAATAACTAACTGGAATTTATGGTCAAGAATATCTACAAGAATATTTGATACCTAAGCATTTCAAATTGCTTTACTACACAAACTACTAGGATTAAATGTTATAATTTTTTTAAGACAGAATTTTGCTATAGGGTACGTGCGCTTGCCAGAAAGACAGAGAGAGACAGAGAGACAGAAAGTGAGAGATTATCCCCCAGAGGGGATGGCCATGCCACAATCCCTTCTCCTCCATTCTCCTCTCAGGATCTTAGGTATGCACACACACGTGCCCAGCGTGAATTTTAAACCTCCAAGTCTGGAACTCAAACCACAGTCAACTACATGGGAGTCCAGCAACATAACCATAATGACATCTGCAGGTCCTACTGATATTATAATTTTTAAAATGATAAAACAATTCTTTTCATACAGTTGATGAAACTTATTACTATCTGTATAAGGTATTTTGATGGTATAGAACTATAATAAAAGAATTCAAGTAGGATAAGGAGACCAGAAACAGGCGAATCTGAAGAATAAGAGCAAGAGAAACTATGGAAATAAGAGAATGTGATAACCTAAACTGGTTATCTCAGTAGATTCAAAATGGATTGAACATTTATTTATTTATTTTATTTGTTTGTTTTTTTCATAAGGCACATGTGCTCACAGAAGAGAGACAGAGAGAGGGAAAATGAGAAACTCCCTACCTCCCACAGGTAGAATGGACACACCATAATCCCTTCTTCTTCATTCTCCTCTTGGGTCTTTTGGTACACATGCATACATACACATATAGCATGATCTTCAAGCTGCCAGGTTCAGGACTTGAACCACACAGAAGGCCATGTGCGAGTCCAGTGCTTAACTACCAGGCCACCTGCTGACCCCTGGATTGAACATCTCTATTCTGAGAATTACAGTTATCACTTAGCTCCCAGGGAGAAAATCAGTTTGAGGTCCAATGGGAACATGAGTTTTGAAACAGAAATCTTTCAGGAGAATGCTATGCAAAAGACTTGAAAGTACTTCACTAAGAACAGCATCATACAAATGATGGCTCTGCCTGGTCTTATAACTGGTTAGGAGAGCTCTCCTGGCAAAATAAATAGAAACAGTAGGGCTATGTTCAGAGAAGACAGAAGTTCTAGGGATCAAAGTCAAAGAAAAGAATATGAAGAAAAGGACATACAAGGCCCATACCTAGAAAAATAATTAGAAAACAAAAAGAGTGGATATATTAAAAAAGCTGAAGGCCCTCAGCTTGATCATGGAACCAACCAAATAACCAGTATAATCAGGAGGGATTCTCTTAAAGAAAACAAGAAGAATCAAGTGAAAATACCTAAAGACCATGGGCTTGGGTCCTAAAACGTGTGTATCTAGTGCTTTATAAAATAATTTAAAAAATCTTTTCATGGTAAGTGATTTGTTATAAAACTCCAATTTCTTAAAGATATCAGCAATAAGAATTCTTTAAAAATCCACAGGTGTCAGGGCCCACAGGTCATGTGGTAGTTAAGGCACTGGACTCCCATAGCTTGGCTGACCATGGTTCGAGTCCTGGACCTGGTGACCACTTTCTCACTTCTTTCTGTTTATCTCTCTCTGGTTAAATTAAACAACAGCAACAACAAATACATAAAATTAAATAATTCTTAAAAAAATTCATAAGTGTTTATGAGTTTGTTTCAAAGACATCAAGGAAAAAAAAAGATGTTCGGAAACTGTCCCACTGAAATAGATCTGGGGATAGAAGATTCTAGCTACTATTATTTAATAATTTGATTACAGCTAAATAATAATTTGGTGCCAAGTGTAAAAGTTAGCAACCCTCACTTCAGAGATGTATGAAGACAACGAAGAAAGCCAGGAAATCATTCTTACAAGCAATCAGAAGGTTTTATATGGCAGTAAGTCCATTTTATTACTTAAAAATAATGTTCTTTCAAAAATATTTTAAGCAGTTACAGAGAAATAATAGTAATTAATTTTGTACACAGTTTGGTGACCAGATTCAAAGTTATAGTTAACTATTCTGTTAATAACCTGTGACATACATAAAGCTACAATTCTGTTTACAGAAGGAAAGAAGAACCATAAATGGAAATAACCAAAATATTAAGTGAAAGTTCATAATTGTCAATTTGAAAACCAACATTTGAGTGCTAAGTAAAGCTCTTTTTCCTAAGAAAAAGCATTCTTTTTTTTTTTTTTTTTTCCCTTTTGGAATAGATTGTTGCTATAAGGAGCATGCGCTCACCAGGGACATAGAGAGAGAAGGCAAGAAATCACCCCCAGGAAGGATGGTCACACCGCAATCCCTTCTCCTCCATTCTCCTTTTGGGATTTTGGGCACTCACATGCATGTGCCTGGCGTGAGTTTCAAGCTACCAGGTCTAAGACTTGAACACGGTCAGCTATGTGAGAATTCTACACTTTAGCCACTACACCACCTGCTGGTCCCAAAATGCATTATTCCAAAGTTCCTGGAATATTGTAGATGAATATATTTATGGTTAGAGAAAAAAAAATCCTAGAAAGATCAATCCTTCGAGGATCTAATCATCTTTCTAATAGAAAACAAATACCAACAAACTGTTTTTGTTTTAGCTATAGAGCAGGTGTACTTGCTGGAAAGATATAGAAAAAAAAGAGAAAAAGTAAGAAAGCATCCCCTCAGGGGGATGACCACACTGCAATTCCTTCTTCTCCATTCTCCTTTTGGTATTTTGGGTATCCATGCATACACAACCGGTCTATTTTTCAAGTCACTAGGTCCAGGACTAGAATAGTGGAGTTGGCCATGTGGGATCCATACCACATGGCTGACCTCTCCAATGAATTATTTAATAGCAAAACACATCAGTTTGGTTTGACAACAAAAATCAATGAGAATTAGCCAAAATATTTTATAACCATTTTTCTAAAGTTACATATTGTACATACTGTTTTTAACTTATATGTGTTAAATGTACTTAATGATTTTAATGTTAAAAATATGTTGTTATAATAACCATACTGGGACAGTTTTTATAAGTGGCAAGCTAGTGGCTGGATAAGGGACAATAGGTTAAAAACACAGGAATGAATTTTTTTTAAAAACAGGGCAAAGCTACAGCAAAGGAAAAAAAATTTTTAATAATATATTAAAAAACATAGATCATAATTTTTAGAATATTAGAAAAAACAAAATTTATTTTTTCAGATTGAGTTATTAAAAAAAAGCATACGCACACACTCATATGTCTAAAAAAAGCAAAAGAATGTTGTAAGTAAACATTTAATTGACTCTCCAAAAGCAATTTAGAGTTACGACCTAAACTCACCATCTTTCTTTCCAGCAGCCATTTTTCTGCTGATAATAAAAGTGTTGGCCTGTTTGGTCTTCCAGTTAAGTGTTCCATTTATGCCACCAGCACAGCTTAATAAAAAAGCTTTTCAGAATAAAACAAATGCACAAAAAATGAAATTAATGTCAAATAAAAATGATTATCACAGATCACCTACCATTAATTAGGATAAGATTCCTTCTAGCCCAGCTACCTGTTTAACTACAATCAGCAAATATTTGCTATAGCTCGATACAAGGAAAATACGGGGGAAATGTAAACATGACATAGTTCCTATTCTTCAAGGAGATTAAAAGCTATGAAGATTGGCAATTCATGTGCAGAAATATGTAGGTAACATATAGAACAATACAGTACTGACAATACATTTTCAGATTGCTGGATACAAGGCTAAAAGAATTAAAGACAGCTTTGAATTGTTGATCTAGAATGATACAAAATAGTAATATATTAAGAACCGCAGAAGAGAATCAGTTTTAGGAGAAAGAAGAATTTAACTTTGGATATATTAAATTTAACATAACAGATATCCAGGCAAAGCCATCTAAGAAGATGACGAGAGTTCTGATTCTTAAGAGAATGTTATGGGACTTCAGATATACATTTAAAATCTTCTTTCAGAGAAATGATCTTTAAAGCCAAAGCCTGGTAAAATTCCTTAAAGATACCACGCTCCCAGACATATTAGGACATTAGGCCCTTATGCAGAAGGTGCTCTGTAGCATATATGTATTCCTGCTCTTAACCCATTCATCTATCCTGCTTTCATCATCCACTGCCAACTTTACTACTGGTTCTCTGTTTTTTTCTTCCTTAACCTTTCAAACTTGATATATTTGGGTGCTGTTTTTCTTATTACAACAATTGGCCCTCTATCCTATTCTCCCTTCTCTGGTTAAGTTCTTCCTCATGTAAGTTCCCTCTCTGTTCACCTCAACCTAAGACTCCTCCACAGTCTACCCCACAGATTTGTCCTAGATGCTAGGCCTGAAATGCTGTAGAAAGAATACACAAAAAGTAGGCAGGACAGTACCTGGCAGAGGAACATGTTAATAAACACATCTGCATATCAAAAGCAAAGAATAAATGATTCCACAAAGAAAGAAGAGAGAGGCCATTGGAAAGGCTGACCAACTGAAGCTTCACATTGGCTAATGGAAGACAGATGTCAAGAAGATGAGTATGACCAACATTCTCACAAAGGTCAGAGAGGATGAGAGCTTAGAAAAGACTGCTAGAGTTGAAAAGTGAGAAGTTAACTGGTGACTCCTTGAAAGTGGAGCTCTTCTTAAGTGGTAAGAGTAGAAGCCACACTGCAAAAGGTCAAGACATGGATGTAGTAAATACAATTAATCTTTCAAGAACACTGAGCAGATTAGGGAAGCAAAGAGATCAAGTGATAGACTAAGGAGCAGCAAGGGGAAAGAAGGGTCTGTTATTTTCACATGGGACAAACTAAATTTTGTACATAAGCTTAGGAAAAAATGTAAGAGGAAAGAAAGAGAAATCATAAAGAAAAGGAGCATAACTGACACAATCTAGGTAAAAGAAGAATGGGTAGAACCAAGCATATGCAAGTAAGAGAAAATACTTCATGAATGATAAACTAAGAACAAGTTAATGTAGAAGAAGCACTTAGTGAGGCATGGCAAAGAACTCCCACCTTAATAAATCAGAGATGAAATGTATATTTTCTTTTTCAAACTGAATTTCCAGTAAAATTTTGTGCTTAAGTTGAGAAATATTAAGTTTCCTTTTTAATAAATGTAGTTCAGAGGCCAGCAGGTGGCATGGTGGGTAAGGGTACTAGACTCACACATGGCTGACCGTGGTTCAAGTCCCGGACCTGGCAGCTTAATTTCTCACTTTCTCTCTCTCTCTCTCTCTCTCACTCTGTCCCTCTATGGTCATATCAAAATAAATAAAGTTAAATAAAATAATTATTAAAAAAAAAAAGCAGTTCACAATCCAGGTTATTCAGAACAAAGTTTTAAGTGGTCATTTCAGTATAACTGGGAGCAGAAATCAAAGGCCCTAGCACCCCAACAAGTAACCTACTTAATTGGCATTCGATTCCTAAAATACGTAAACTTAGGTATATACTAGTTTTATCTAGTGGACAACCAATCTTACAAATGACTTGCCTAATAAATGGGTTATTCTTTTAACTGAAATGATAAACTTTTCAGTCTAAATGAAAAATACAGTAGGTATTTCTTAATAATTTAAGCTAAAACAGGATCAGAAATGTTCATAGTATTTATAGCAAAATACCTACCCCACTCCCATGTTTTCCCTGACTGCAAGGTTCTAAAGGCAACATGCTGATTACACAGACATATCCTGGGCAGCTCCCTGAAAATACACCTTCCTAAAAATAATAAAGCAATTTACAAACACATATTCATGATTCCACCATGGACAGTTTAGAGAAGTGGGTTAACAGTTTTACTGGTGCATCTCATACACACTTATGAACTCTAGAAGACTGAGAGAAGACCTACAGAATTCGAAGAAATACAGGATATTGACCCAAGTCATATATACACTGAATGTAGGGCTGACTTTAGAACTGAAAACCCTACCCACTCCTAACTTTAACAGGTCTACAGTTAATCTGCAAGAAACATGCAAGTCACTGCTGAACAGTGGAAATACCAGCCTAGAAAGACAGGGAGAAGGTAGCCAAATTATTCTCTGCAGCTTTCCAAAAAGAATGTTATATAGATTTGACAAGGTACTATTTAGATTTAAGTGCTTCTCATTACCATATACTGAGCAAGGCACTTTCATGTATATTGTCTAATTCAGCGCTTAGGAAACCAAACAACTCTATTACCAAACAACTCTATTAATATATCTGAAGATTATAAAGGCTTAACAGAATGAAGTAAGTCCTACAGGCAAGATGAAACTCTATAGATATCTCCAGCTGTCCATAAACTAGATAGTTACCATAAGGAAAGAATGAGTTGAGTTGCCCAGAAAGGTCATCTTTTGTTCCACCTTTTATTGTAGCTTAGTGGTTTCTCGGACAACACTATGCATAAGAACTATTGTTCACAGTCATATACACAAAACTACACATATTGCACTTTATGGGGTAGAAACTGACTAACCCAGTATAATATTTAACACCACTGCATGTCCTTGGCTGGTGAGCCAACATCTCATTTTTCACACTTTCTAGGTCCTGGGGAAGGACAGACTAATTTGCTTTCACAAGATTCAAAAAACAAATAGGACTGGTGCCTCAATTGTTAACAAATAGAGGCAGGGTAAAATAGTGCAAACACATCCCACAGACGTATCTCTGTCTTAAAGTCAGCATTGCTTTGAGCACATTCTTCAAATCACCCCTCAGGGGGGATGGCCACACCACAATCCCTTCTCCTCCATTCTCCTCTCAAGATTCTGGGCACGCACGCACGCCCACGTGCCCAGCCTGAGTTTAAGCTGCCGGGTCCAGGATTCGAACCGTGGTCAACTACATGGGAGTCCAGCAACATAGCCATTGAGCTAACTGCTGGTCCCGAGCACATTCATTTTTTAAACAGTTCATATTGATGTATATATAGTCCTCTGACTACAGAAGACTTAAGTCCAATAAATTTAAGTAAAAAGACAAATTTTTATGGACCTATCTGCCAGGTAGATCACTAAAGAGAAAACACAATGCCATAAATGATGTGACTACTTAAACATTTGAGTCCCACATCTTGAAGAAGAAATCTCAATAATACAGAAATAACTCTTTGTTTTTAATTGTATGTTCAAAATCACGGATCCATTCACCTAACTTCTTGTAGGAGAAATTATTATAATCTATACATTTTCAAGTGCAGAGAATTCACTGAAAAAGTCTAGTACTTAAAAATTTGATTTTCTTTTAAAAGAACCAATGTATTTTTTTTCCCTGTGAGAACAAGTTTCCTTAGGATGAGAAAATATGATTCACTTTTTAAAATATTTATCTTATACACAATTTTTCAAGATTAAATCTATTGTGTAAAGAAATGTCAACCTGTATAGACTGGTTGTTGGATCCCTTCCAAAGATAATGGGCCATCCTCAGAAATCGTAAAGGAAGGGAACTCTACTGTGCTCACCGGGTTCCAGATCATCTCTGCCACAATTACACCTGGGTGTGAGTTTTGCTCCAATTCAGAGACACAAAAGCAAAGAATAACATGCATCTAGTGTTTACATAGCCCAAACCCAGAAGATACCCATACAATTAGCTGGGATGTCACTGTACACAAAATCATCAAAGCCTGAATTAATACAAGGTGCTGGCATGCCCTCAAATTCCCTCGAAACCACATAGCACTTCAAGTTTGTCTTCAGATTCAGTGATTCATGTTGAGTCTTACAGCAGCATGACCACATTTTATCTGGCCTAGGGCAAGTACTCTCTGAAGAGAGATTTACTCTTTCCCATGAATTATTTGCTGACTGGAGGAGGAGGGATTGCTGTTTAATAAAAGCAATTGAAGAATTGTGAATAGTGACTGATTGCCAATGAGCTAATCAGAATGTCAAGGGATAGAAATAATAAATAATAACTTGCTCCGGCATCACTGTCCAAGTAAACAGCAGGATACACCAAATGAAATTTAATCTGATTAACACTCACCTTAGAACCAAACTGCCCAGTCTTTCTCTGTTCACTGCTTCATTTGTCTCTCTTCATATTCTACTCTAAGAGGAATGGATGACTTTTTTTCCAGAAGCTGGATATATAGCTCGCATCCCCCACATCATCTCCCCACTTCTCTCACTACTCCCCAAGTCATTAGGATGCATGCATTACACTCTACATGTCTCTCTTCCCTCCTTTTATGCAACTCCCATTATTCTTAAGTTGGTTCTTATAATAAAAATTTGTTTTCACACTTTTCTCTCTAGAAAAGAAAATGTCAGTTGGCCATTATTTATCATTAGCCAAGTGTTTTCAGTGCTAAATTCCAGATTCTACACCAAGGGTTTACACATATTAACTAATATAATCCTTCCATCAAGTTATATAAAGTAGGGAGTATTAGTTCCACTTCATGAGGATATGAAGTCTTAGGTCACATGCTTAGTAAGTGCAGAGTTGAATTTTGAACTCATTTTGTGGGGCAGACTGAGAAGTCTATGTCACCTATTTGTCAATGCTACCCTCAAATAGTTAAATGGGAAAGCATGTTGTAATCATCTATTTTAATGTAATTGAGAATGTTATTACTACTAGTTGTTCATCTTCGGCTTATCTTTTTGGAAAAAAAATTATAAGTTGTCCCTGGCTGCTGGGTTAGAAATAACTAGTAATAAGGCAGTGTGAGCATTCTGCAGTGGAAATTAATCCCATGCATTATGTGCACCAAGACAAAAACAGAAAATAAAACAACTTGTTGAAAGAGAAAAGCTAAAAAGTTAGTCAAACTTATAGAGAAAAAAGGCTTTGCTGAGGAAAACTGTCTGTATCAACCCCAGAAAAGTAGCAAGGAATGAGAAGTGTAAGAGCAAGACTTTAAACCAAGAATGCCAGAAGCAGCAGCCTTCGAACTATTAGAAAAGCCTGGCAAGCAGGAACACAGTAATTATTTAATACAATAAAAAATTATTAAAATTTTCTAGGTTGGGCTAAAAAACAAAAGGTTAGATTTAAGAGAGTTCTGAGTGAAATAAAACTGGAGTACAGAAAGATAATGTTTTAATATCTGAACCTCTGGAGACAGTGTCTGGGTTCAAATCCCAGTATTCATCTAACTGGGAAAGTCGCTCAATGTCTCTGTGCCTCAGTTTCATCATTTGCAGATGTAATAAGAAACAAATTATACTTATACCATACTATCTTTCATAAACTTGTATTAATTCTGAGAAAATAATGCAACAAAAGCAAAACATGCCATGTGCACAAGATTCAACTTTGCATTAACCATAATATATCAAAATTGGGTAGAAAAATTAAATGTCTACTATAAAAGGCAATAGTTTAACAGGATGTAAATAGAAAATGAAGCCTCTCACTTCTCTTGCTATTATAGCTTTTGTTCCTTTGCTCAAATAGCCTAGGAAGATAAGTTCGGGTTTCTCCTCCTGGAAAAGGCAGTATCTCAGAAATACTGGATGAAAAAGGAGAACCAGAGGGGTCTTTAAAGAAATATATAATATATGCAGTAGTTATATTTATAATTACAATTGAAACTCATTTGCAAAATGTTGGGACTGTTTTGAAATTAATAAAATTAGTGAAAGGCAGAATACACAACAGTATGTAAGCTATGTGAAATCTAGTGGAATAGTGCAATCTAGTGGAAAGGGATTAAAAAGCAAAGTATTACAAGCTATCGGACTAGGGAAGTAAAGCTATAAGAAAACATTTTTGAGTAAAATAAAAAACATAATAATGCTTACATGATCATTCTAACTGAGAAAGCTCTGAAAGATAAATAATCTCATATTGGATGTTTGCTTTAAATGGTCAATTTTCTTTATTATAGAAGCCATATATTCTTATTGCAATGCATTCCAATAGTATAACCAAAAGGGTATGAAATACAATTTACCCTGAATAGCCTTTTAATTTTTCCATATTCTACATGAATGCAAACCTGTATTTGTATACATATAAACATACACATACTCTGCTCTTTTTTACATATCATGACCATACTTTTTCATTTAAACATGTTCTATGATATCACATTTTAAGGTTGCATAGCTTTCTCGTGTGTTTCTCAATCACAAGTTATTTATCATCACTTGAACTCTGTCCAAATTAAGACTCCTGATCTGTCTCTTATAATCTGATTCTCTTGAAGCATTCTTTGTTCTGTAAAAGACATCATCGACCACCAACCACCCTTATGCAGGTGACAGAAATCTACATATCAGCCTGGCATTCCCACCCAGCCAACTGTCCCAAATTCAATCCTATACCCACTCCTGTTTATTTTTACATCTCTTAATCTTCCCATCACTACCCTAGCCCACAAGGTCATCATCTCTAAACTTGGATTATTAATGTAGCCTTCAGATTGGTCAGCTGAGTTCTATTCTGACCCGTCCAATCCTTTCTTCATAAAATAGCTAAAGTGTTTTTTCTTAATGTAAATCTGATCCTGTGCAGTTTAAGCGCCCCCAGACTTCCCATTGGTTTTAGTATAAAGATGAAACTCTAAGGTGATCTACTAAGTCCTGCAAAATTTACTGCTTAACTTTCTCTCTAGCCTCATTTCACATAGTGCTCACCCTTCTCTTTCCGCTCCAAATTCACTGGACCTCTTTTAGCTTTCTGCCCCAAAGCCTCTACAGAGCCCTCCCCCTTCTTTCAAATACACCTTTCCTCTTCACTTGATACCCTGCATATCTCAGTATTTCCTTGGAAAAGCCTTCCTTAATCCCCCTGTCTGGCCAAATCCCCTGCTTAGTAGTGTTTGCAGCACTTACCATAGTTTTAAAAGCACATTTATATGTGTGATTACTTGATTAATCTTTGTAAAGAGTAATCAAATAATCTTGGAAAAAATGATGTGATTAATCTTTGTCAATCCCACTAGTATAAACAGTTCCATGATGACTGGGATCATGTATTCCCCAGCATCTAACCTGAGGTCTCAAAACTAATCACCCCCTGAGGAAACAAATTAATAAACCAACTATTAATTAGTAAACATGACCACTATTTTGTTCTAGCCTGTCATTATTACAATCAATACTACAATAAATACCCTCATCGGTATGTTTGAGTACTTTCACCAGTATGTCTGTGAGCTAAACTTTTACAAGTAAAACAGCCAAGACAAAAATAATGTACATTTCAAATTCAGATAAGCACATATAGCTTCTACGGTATTGTTCTTTGATTGGAATCAAATGGGTAATTACAGAAAACGAAAGATTTTAAAGCAGCTACACTGATGAACTCTTTCAGAGGACAGAAAAGCCGTTGTCATTTTACCGCACAGAAAGAAACACTATTTTGCTAAGGAGGAAAAACAAAGAACCTCCTGACAATTTTTTTTTTCCTTTTCTTTTGCATTACAAGGTAAAAGAGCAACTATACTTCTACGCTGATTGCTAAAGAAATAGGGAACTAAATATTTTATTTTAACTCTTATAGGAAAATTAACTGTGGTTTTTCACATTTGCAATGAACCCCAAATTTCCATAATAATTAAAGTGGTGACCAGAATTTACACTAGAGCTGCCTAATTCCTAAACATGTTTTTAAATGAGCGGCTTCACTTATCAGAAAAGAAAGCCCACATCACAACAGATGCCGTGGCGATTCCCGTGGTACAGGATGCCAGAGATCTAGTCTAAAAATCTGAAGCGTCTAAGGCAATTAAATAAAAAGTGAGAGGTGCTAAAGATGAGTGATTTTCAAGTAATGAAATGCATTCAAACTCTAATGCATAAATACTGCATACAAAATTCTTAGATGAACATACAAAAAAAAAAAATTCTACCACAGAGTGACCCAGGAAGAAAACAGCACTTTAGCTTTTACTAACATATTAATGTTTCCAAGAATATAATAATCATCACACCAACAACTAAAGTTTTGAGGTTACCTATTTATTTCCCAAGATAACTTCCTTAGGTTTTAAAATGTAAACACTGAGGATTATTACTTCCCAATCACAGAGCAGGAGCGAACGCTGCATTCAAGGAATTGCAAGTAGCTGCCTGCAGATCAGGTGAGGGTTGACAAGCCAAGATCTCATCTTGGGGCATTTCTCTCTCGGAAATATGAGCTCAGCCCAAGAATGCCTGTGGCATCTTCCACAACTGGGAAGCCAGCCATTGCCAAGTTGCTGTGTGCATTATTACAAGCCCACAGAAGTGCACTGTGGGCTTGTAATAAGAACAGGAGAAAGTTGTTCAACATGAAAAATACACTTCATACAGTCGGAGAGTGACTGTATCTCTAAATCAACCATGAGAATGGAGGAGAAACTTCTGGGTGTGAAGCAGAAGTGAAAGTAGAAGGAAAAAGTTGGTTAGAACTGATGACAGAAGAGTTTTCTCTCCTTCTATTAGAGTCCCTGTGAGTTTGGTAAGGCTCTAAAATAGTTTCTGTAGAGTCAGAGCCCTACTCAGAAGAGGGGTTCTGAGAGGAAGCTCTGTGTACTCCACAAATTCATTTTGAGCAATCACATTTCCAAAGGCAGGCATAGCAATCAAAATAAACAATCAATACACAGGACAGAGAGGGAAAAAAATTTCCCTAAGACATGTTTACGACACTAAGTATGTGCCCCAGAGGTGGCCAGAAACCAGGCTAGCCTGAATAGAAGTTAAAGCAGCACAGGGGTAAAGCTACTTCTGATAGAAAGCCTATATTTTGCTATTAAAAACTTCAAAATGGTCATTGGAAGTGTTGCACGGAGGATATATCACAAGAGAGAGAAAAAAAAAAAATGAAAGAAGAGATGCATGTCTCCCTGGGGAAGAAGCAGCTGGATCGCAGCAGTGAGGGCTGAGGTGTCCTGGACCAGCAGCCAGGCTGCCAACCCCCCAATGCTGAGTGACCCCACCTTGCATCCACGGCCACTCAACCCCAGAAGCCTGCTCGAAGCCTGCTAAGAGAGAGCAAGAAATAACTAGGGAAGGAGTACCTCTAAGAAGCAAGTTAAGGTCAGGGCACTTTGCAGGGGGGAAAAAAACTTTTATTTTCTTCTCATATTTTCATGTTTGAAACAGAATGGGAGAGGGAGGTGAGAACGTGTTCAACTACCTTGTTGGCAGCTATTTTCAAGTTAGAAGAGACCAACTTGCAACACGTAGGTCTATTCTTTCTAGACAGTTTATCAGGGAAAAAAAAGTTTCCATCCCAAGTATCTTTGTGCAGTACACTAAAATGTTATCATGTCCTCAAATTAAATATTCTCTACAAGCAAGGTGAATGTTTCTGAGATTGTAAGAGAATGGTACAAATAAAGTTGATACTCTTGTTGAGCTGCACTGTTTGTAAGATCCTGAGCTGAAATCTATTTGTACCTCTCACCCACTAATACTAGTTCTGCTTTCAGAAGCAAACAGAATAATTGAGTTCATGTCTATTTTGAGGATACCTCCCATGACAGGCCAGTCAAACCCCAGACTATCCCCATGGACTGTTTTGGAAGTTGTCTAATTTGTCAATGTCTCTCTTTAAATGTGACAGCTGGAAATGGACATAATACTACAGATGTGGTTGATTAGACCGGGGTGCTATTAATTTTTGTGACATATGAATGCTATCCTATTATCAGAATCTAACTCTGATAGTTTTTGGTTTTGTTTTCATTTTTGTATTTGTTTGGTATATTAACCTTTTTTCTAAATAACTACCACCATACACCATGCTTCCTTCCACACCAATGAATTACGATGCATTTACTGCTAAAAAATATCTTAAAGCAACCTTTACAGACTGTCTTAACTCTAAATTCTGTTACTTTAACAGCTCTTTTCAAGTCACCTATGGATTCTATAGCAAGCCTCTAGATCTTCTTCAAAGTCAGCCATACAAATGTTGAAGGAAAGATCCAGAGCAAAGGCGACCCTTCACCAAGGACCTTGACCCAAACTCAGAAACCCACACACCTGGCCGGCGCTGGTTCAGTCTGCCTCCTGCTCACACCGTAATCCTGCAATTAGTCTACAAAACAACTCACATGGAAAAGCATCCTGCAGCCTTAAAAAAATGCTTCTCTGAAAGCAAGACTCATTTATCTTTCAAAACAAATTGTAAAAAATCTACACATATTACAATTATAGTTACATAAAAAGACGTATGCCAATAGACCAAAGACTAGAAGGGAGAATCAATAGCAATATTTGTTCTAGTTTTAGGTTGTAGAGATTGTTTGGGGTTTGTTTACTTATTTATTTTTTAAAAATTCAATAGTCTTTTTAATACATTACATTGTTTAAAACATTTAAAACAATGGGAATAAAGAGAGTCTCTGGCTTGAACACAATCTATATGAACTAGCCTTAGGAGCCCTGAGATTCCATTTGGTCCTATCAACCTGAAAACCTAATTAGAAAAATAATTCACTTGAAAGACTTGTTGATCCCCAGAAATATTGACTTCTCTTTTTCTAAATTTTGCATTGTTATTTTAGGCTATTTCTGGAAATCAGGGAGACAGTATACTGGAGAATTGGATTCTGAAGTTTAGAAAAAGCCTATATGGTATGAGTCTATCTGTCCATCTGTTCGTGTAGAACTGTCACATCTTTCTGTTTCTGCTGAAGTGGCTGGGAAGAAAAAGAACCATGTTGATATTTCTCTGAAGATCTGGATTAAAACAGAATACACTATAAAGGGTCTCTCCTACACCAGCCCAGGAATCTGGACGCATAAACCCAAACAACCTGTTCACTTGGAGTAATTTATTATGCTAAGAGTAGGGAATAAGACAAGTGACAGAATATGCATTTAGGTCCTTAGAATAGAGAAGATAGAAGAGTATATTTTAAGAAAACAGATCATGTAGACTAAATGTGGACAATTGTGAAAAAGAATAATAGTGGGTATTTGTTTTGGAGAAAATGTAATCTGTAAATACTGGACTTATCAATAAAGCACAAACATTCTGAATATTTGACATGAGAAATTTTTTAACATGTTAGGATATCTTCATACTTCAGTATTTTGTTTACAGCATGTTTTTTCATCAGTGAAAAGCTAGTATTAGAAACTGGATCCATGTTATCTTTCTCTCTTTGAAGTTATCTCTAGTCAGTTTTTTTTTCTGGTGTAATCCCTTGCTATTTTCAATGTCTACAAGACAAGTGAAAATTCCACTTTCCTTATAAATACGATTTGTACCATACTAAAAGTTAAGCTAAATACATGAAGTAAATTAACAGCTTTTAGATTTGTGGCAAAACGTTATGAAAATAGGTAAAATGAACAATGTAAAGTCCAGTTACTATTTGACAAGTGAAATTCCACTTTGCTTAGAAACAAATTTTCCTATTATATTAGAAATTAAGCCAAATACATGTGGTAAATCAGCAAGTTCACAGATCAATAGCAAACTGTGGTTAAAAAATGGATAGGATGACCAAACAGAAAGTCCAGCTACTTGGCAACTGAAAATTTTATTTTGCCTAGAAATAGATTTTCCCTGTCATACTAGAAATTAAGCCAAATACATGTGGTAAATCAGAAAGTTCACAGAACCATAGCAAATTGTCATTAAAAATGGACAAATTGTCCAAATAGAAAACCTAATTATTTGACAAGTGAAGATTCTAGTTTTGAAATATAATTTTCCCATTACTCTAGAACTTAAGTTAAACGCATGAGGTAAATCAACAGCTTCACAGATAAGATGACAAACTGTCATAAAATAGGTGAAATGTCTAAAGAGAAAGTCTAATTATTATTTGACAAGTAAAAATTCCATTTTGTTTTGAAATACAATTTTCCCACTACATTGAAAGCTAATATAGGTGGTAAATGAACAGTTTTATTGATACACAACTTTCATAAAAATGGATAAAGTGTTCAAATAAAAGACCAGTCATTGTTTGATAAAATAAATACTGATTATCAACATCTCTTTTGCTTTGCATGTAATCTCATGCAAAATGGGTAGGCAATAGTTAACACTGGGACTATCTGAAAAAATGCAAAATCCACTTAGCTATTAAATATCAAAAAATTGCTTAAAGTTCTTGTCTACTAAATTTTTGTTCTTTGTTTTTTAAAGTTGTCTTATCTAACAGAAAAATGTTACATAAAGTATTTGTCTATAAATGTTATCTTATTTTTTAATATTGTTTTGTTGTTTTAGATAACAAAAAAGTTTGATCTAAACTAGTTATCTATTGCTATTGCTTTTTACCTTAGAAAATCATATTTCTAAGCAAGGTGAAATTTTTTTCATATGGAGAGAAATTAAAAAAACATGAGGAAGTACACCAAAATAACTAAGTGTTTGCTACAATAGTGAGATCAGATGAAATTCTCAGTTTTCTGGTTTTGAATTTTTATGCACTAAATTTGTTCACTTAAAATTCTAACTAGAAAAATTAATATTTTCTTTTTAAAAAGTGTAAGTGTAATGTTATTTGACAGTTAAAGGCTATTTAAAAAGAAAATAACTGAGAATTAATTTGATCCTGGTTTTACTTTTTAAAAAGTATACATATACAACCCTATGAAAAAATACATATATTAGATACCTATATATACATAGGGAACATCTGAAAGAGCAGACTCTATAAAGGTTATTGGCATTATTGTAGAGCAAAGAGGTTACAGGTGATAGTGACTTTGTTTAGTTTTAAGGGTTCCCGCCACCCCGGATTTTGTCAATTTAGTAGGGATTACTTTTATCATGATAAAAATCCCAATAAAGCCTTTATCTGTAAATAAAATTAGCTAACATTCTGAAAACTTCTAAAAAATGAGTTGAAACTTGTTCAAACTTTGAAAGTATCAGGATAGATTTTTTAAACTTGAATTTTCCCTTTCTTTCATCTATACTGGTTTTTAATCTCACTTTTTTTGGCAGAAGAATGCCTATCTAGGTGGTAAATTCTAGATTAGGGAAACAAACAAACAAACAAAAAAACCCAAAAACACAGCTAAAAGTTTGATAGTCCAGTTGTCACTGTAGGAAACATAAGAAATTCTGGAATTATTCTATCTTGCAGAAGAGGGAGAACATCCTGAAGATTAAATTAGAAGACACTCCTAAGAAGTATTATGTTCTCCCAACTTTCAAAAAACAAAAACAAACCCTTCATGTTCGGAAATCTGCACTTCATTCATGTTTCTGATGGTGAATATTTTATTTCCAATTAAAAAAATCTCAGCAAATGAGCCACAATTCTGTTTATTTCTAGAAAGGTTCACTTTTCAAGGTGGTCCCTTGTCATGTACAATGGGTCAAATTCTTATTTATCCTCTAACTATAATATAAACGGTAGCAGTTACTAAAATATTCTCAGTTTTACTCTGAATACTAACTTGTTTCACCTGGGTTTTAGAAACCTAACTCAGTTGTGGGCAATTTGGTTTTCCATTTTAACTTAAACTTTTTTTTTTTTCCCAAGAGTATCAACGGATTGTGTTTTTTCTTAGTGCCCTGTAACACTTTGAGGTGCTTGGATGGGATTTATTCAGCATCCTCCCTCATCAGTATTTTAGAATCTTGTAACCTACTGCAATTTCCCTAGCATAAAATATGTATGTTTATGCGTATATACATTCACGCAAATATTTGCGGCCGAATCTCAGTAACCAGCCTGAAAAGATTCAAGGTGCGGTTACCCTCTCTACGTGCATTCATTCACTCTACAAGATTTGGGGAAATGGAACGTTACAGCGAGAGCGAAGTCTCTGCGAAAACCTCGTAATCATCACCAGAAGTCCGTAGCTGGGAGCCTCTGCAGCCCGCCCAGCACACTTGGAGACAGCCACAGCTGTTTTTAATTGTTTTCGCTTTCTCGAAATAGCGCGTTTTGTGGGGCAAACGGTGCTGTCTGCACCATCTCTGGCCCCCGGGGCAGGGTTTTAACCCTGACCTGTGCGCCCTGTTTGGCTCCCAACATTTCATGACTCCGCTTCCCAGCTCGGCAAAACCTGAGAAAAAAAAGGGATTTCCGCCACCGAAAATGCGCTCAAGAAGAGGGGGCAATTAGGTATTTTAAATGTCACGATTTAGTATTATCTCCCACCCGATTCAAGAAAGGGAGAAAAGATGTGTTTAATTCAGAGGGGGACGTAGCTTGGAAGGCATTTCCTTTGGCTGGGATCCGGGCCACAGAACCCCAATTGCGAGGGAACAGACCACCCAGAAAAATGAGCAACGACCCCCAGCTCTTGGCCGCGGGGATGGGGAGAGGTCCACCACCGGGGCTGGTGGAGGGGGTGCTGAGAATGGAAACTGGAGATGGAATTTCTGCGCTCGCCGGGCAGGGAGGGGCGCGCGGGGGCGCAGAGAAAAAGAAAAGGCCAGGGGTCAGGCTGGGGAGGGACGCGCTGGGCTGAGAAATGGGGTGCGGGCGTCCTGGAGAAGGGATGCAGTGGGGCCCAGGATAGCAAGAGGGGCCGGTGCCCAAAGGGCGCGCCCGGGTACCCGGAACCCGAGCGGGGGGAGGGGGAGGCGACGGCCTGCTGGCCCCCTGGACCTCCACGTCGCGCGCAGGCCACTAACCTGTCAGCAAGAATGTGCCAGTGGTCGCAAGGCTCATCCTGCGTGTCCCCTGACCCTGTCCCGTCCAAGCACAGGGGTCTCCCAGCTCCCACCACCCGGGGAACTGCATTCTTGGCCTGGCTAGGCCAGCAGTCCTCGATGCTCCCCTCCCCTCCCTTTCTTCTTTCCTCCCAGCTTGGCCAGTTCGGCATCAGCATCCTGCACCCCCTCCTAAATCCCTTGGCCATCGCCTCCACCCCCATCCCCCCATGCCACAGAT
>NW_006160056.1:959113-999515 GCF_000334495.1 Tupaia belangeri chinensis
CCCCAGCCCGCGGAGCACGCTGGGATTTGGCGCCCCCCTCCTCTGTTGAGCCTATATAAGGTTCCAGCCTGCGCTCGGGGTACACGCGCTTCAACTTCGGTTGGTGTGTGTCGAAGAAACCTGACTGCGCCCTGAGAACGGCGGAGAGGGTCCACGAGCCTTGCGAAGGGCCGCTGAGCGGGCTCGCGTCCGGAGCCTTCCGGGCTGCCGAGCACCCAGTGGAGCCCACGCCTGGCCCAGGTGTGGGACCTCGTCCTTCACGTCTTCGCAGAGGAGTCCTCGCGTGGTGAGTATGCGGTGAGGATTTCTTTTTTAAGATCACATTTGTCCCCCCCCTTCCTTAATAGGGAACTGCGGGAGATGGAGTAGCGCCCCTGAGTATCTCCACCCAAACCTTGTCACGCTTTGCCCCAAACCTGAGTGGCGAAACGAAGCCTTCACGGCTTTGGTTTCCAGGACCGAAGTCCAGATATGGACTGTAGACAGACATGAGCTGCGGACAGTAATGAGCTGCAGACGAACATGAGCCACAGGACAATTTGCAGTTTGCTCTCCAAATGCGCTGCAAAGTGATATTCGCTACAAACTAATTGGCGCTTCATTGCGCTACAAAACGATGAGTGCTTCAAATGCGCTACCAAGTGGTGCTTCATGCGCTACTAGCTGATGGGCGCTTCAGGCGCTACAACCTGATGGGCGTTTCATGTACTACAACCTGGCACTTCGTTGCGCTACAAATGGGTGCTTCAATTGCGCTACAAACCAGTATGAACTGCAGCGATAAATGCATCTGAAGACTGATTTGCGCTTTATATGCGCTACAAAATCTGAGCTGCGGAAGGCTAGCGCCACAAAAACACTGAATAACAAAACCGGTAACTTAACCTTTACAACAGCGCTTCATTGCGCTACAAGACACATGAACTGCAGAGGTACTTGCGCTGTATAACAATATATACTAAAAATGCGCTACAAAGTGGAACTGTAGAATGTTTCACGCTACAGATAAACCAGCTATAGACGGACCTGGGCTGCCGAGTACGATTACCCTGTCTACTTTAAGGGGGACCCCACCCTTTCACCTTTTGGAATGGCTCCCACTGTGTGTTTGTGCAGGACGGTTTTTCGCATGATGGTACTGTTAGACAAAATGGAGCCCCAGGCCCAAACTAGTGTTTGACATTCTGCCCACTCCGTTCTTGGTATAGCAGTGGAGTGGAGGGGCTCAGATTTGAGTGCAAAAGGAAATTTTGGGGTGATGGCAGAGTGGGCTGCCTGCCTAGTTGTGCTCCATTGAAGTGGCGGTGTAGTAGTTGTGGTGGCGCGCGTTGGTGTCCAGCAACAGTTTGTGGAAAACTGTCGGTTTGCTGAGTACGTGGGGGAGTGGGGGTGGATCTAGGGGTGATTGCTCTTGCTATTCCAAGTGATCTGGCTGTTGGAAACAGGCGGGAGGGGTTTAGGAGGGGGATCCTGGGAGAGGCGTGCAGATACTCTGCAGCGCTGTAGCAGCCAGTCTCAGACCTGCCCCGCCCATCCTAGCGCGCCTTCTCTGCAGTATCTGCTCAGAGCGCGCTTAGCGCCTCCCTCCTGCCCCTCCCAGCGCCTACTTGGAGCGCGCCTCCCCTGCAGCGCGCCTTCCCAGAGCGCGCCTCCCGAGCCCGCCTTCCCAGAGCTGACTCCTCAAACCTGGCTGACTCAGGCCCCGCCCTGAAACCCCACCTCCTCTTAGACGGCCTACTCAGGCCCCGCCTCCTCCTGCCCGCCTCCTCTGAGGCGGCCTGCCCAGATCCCGCCCCTCCAAAGCCTGGCCACTCCCTGAGCCTGCCCACTCTGAGTCGCCTGTGACTCCGCCTCCCCAGAGCCAGCTCTGGGCAGTGCCATCCCTCACTGACCCCTCCCATCCGTCTTATCTTCTTTGCGCGTGCGCACTTTCAGTGTCTGAGCCTGGCCGCACAGCCCCGCCTGGTTGTGATTTCTCTGCTGTGCTGGATTTGCTTTTTGTCTGCTAGCATCTAATAAATATAAAAATAATAAATAAAAACAATTAATAATAATTAAACAGAACATTATGAGCACTTTTAATAAGGGCTTTGCTTATTTTAAGTAACATAAACCCATAATTCCTGAAAGTGAGTTATGAAGAGAACTTGGCTGGCAGAGCTGATGCCTCTAAAGGCAATGTAGCCAAATGTTTTTATGACAAGTGAAAAATAAAAAATTTAAAATATTTGCACATTAACTTTTTTGGAGGGAACACTAGTGGACCTGCTGGACTCAGGTGCTTGGTGGATGCAAAATTTAAAAATGAGTTGTGTTTCATAGGAGTTTTAAGTGGAGTATTGGCGCTTCAGGGTTGGCCTCTGAACTAGGAAGGGACATTTGTGTGCCTCTGGAGCTGGTTTCTTCTTGGAACTGTAGGGGGTTAGCCCTGCCTAACTTGCCTACATCTAATAAAAGTACATCAGGCACATGGTAGGCATTCATTAATGACCAGAGTTAATTAGTTGATTTGAAGTTTTACTTGGTGTCTCCAGGTCTCTTCTGATTTCTTGCGCTGTTTCCTGTGGTGATTTGCTGTCCTGAGTTGCCTTGCCAGCCATCTCTTTCATGGTTAATAGTGTTTGTTTTTAAGCTTATGTTTTTACATTTCAATAATGTATGCTGTAATTATCATACAAAAAAATTATTCCCAATAATTAGCTTTTCTATTAAAAAGCTAGTTATTTGCACACGTGAGTCATTGATGTATTTTGGTATTCAAATTGTGAAATGTAAACATTACAAAATATAGAATGAGTATTTCAGCTGGCATAATTAAACATCTGTATAAAACAAATTTATAATTTACTGCCAGTCAAATGTACATATAAACTTATGTTTCTACCTGAATAAAGAGATTTTAAAAATTGCTTCCATATATTACAAACCATGAGCTAAGACCTTATTAAAGGGGAATTTGGCAGTTTTGGCTTCCAAAAGTCTGATACCCTCTTTCCCCCACCCCCAAACAAGTGGGCTTATCGTAATTATACCTTGAAATAAGTCCCCCTCCTCTTTGGAAATTTTGTGTCTGCATACTAAAGAGGTTCAAAGCAATAGGAAAAACACACATATTAATAGAATTTACATTTCACAAATAGTACTCAAAGAAATTAGACATTTGAAAATGTGAAACAACTAAGAGTTGCTTAATGAAGTGTCATTTCCTAATGGGATGTTTATGTATGGTGATTTTTGGCTGCTGTTGCTCTTTAGTGTGTTTGGGGAATAAACATTTTTAGAAGTCATTGTGAAGCGTCAATAATTAAATGTATTTAATTCTTAACTACTCTAAAGCTAAAATCTTTATAATGCGTAAACATGGCATCTGTCCCAGGCAGCTTGGCTTTATGCTGTGTGTCTTTTGAGATTTTGGGAAGACCTCTTGACCTCACCTTTCCAATCCAGCCTCTACTAAGGGGGAATGTAAAGAGCTATAATTCTATAATTCATATCAAATCAAAATGCTCTTTTTCCCATGTTAACTTGTACAGTTGCTGTTTAAACATTGTTAGACTTTTTCTACACTGTACACTTGGCAGCCCACTGCCCTGTTACTTTCAATGGTTGAACTACTCTGATCCTGCTAGTTATTCTTTCAGAATTTAAGAGTCCTACATCAAAATTGGGGGCCTCAGGCCTCATACAGGTAATGGCCAGACATCTGAAACTGGTGACTTTGCAGGCCAAGTAAGGCTTTGAGTTGTTAAGCAGTGTTTTAAAAAACAAATAAAATGTCTGGGAGGGGTCCTGCACCCCTAACTTACATGTCGCAGCCCCCTCCCTATTGTCTTCACTCCAATTTATTGTCACTTTTAGATTACCTTCTATACACCAAAGGCATTTGAGTTTTTCACCCTCATTGATCTTTTGTTTCCCTAAACAATATAGTGATTGTTTGCTGGTTTGCTAACAATTTTTTTTCCCACCATTGTTTTTTGAAGATGTTAAGACTATCATACCAGGGCTTCAATAAAGCCCACCACTGTGGCTGTGATTGACATGTAGGTCATTAGCTTTCCTGATCTGGGTCAGACGGCACCAAGCCATGTTGTGAATGCCCTTTTGAAAGTCTTATCTCTTTACTCTGACAGTGATAATGTTTAGATGGCAGAAGTGGTGGCCTAGATACCTGACTTATGTTCATTAGTTGTTTTTCTCTGAGCTATTAAAACTTCTAATAAGTAAAAATTGCATTATGTCCTGACTTTATATTGTTGATGTCACCAATATCATAGTCTTTATGGAGTTGGAAATGAGACTGAATGTCACAGGTTATGGGATGTGCTATTGTGTTTTCTCATTTTTTCTGAACTTGAGTATTTTATATTAAATGTCAATTACTCAATGTCTTTGTAGCCTAAGTTACTAAAATATTTAAGTATCAGGGTCAAAACTATTTAAATAGCACACTAATCCCTGTCCTGTAGGACCCTGCTTTGTGTATAGTCACTCCTTGGAGAGGCCACACCAACAGAGTAGGACATAGAGAAAGTGGCTCTGGGTGGTGGTGTGGGGCGTGGGAGTGGGTGTATAAATAATTAAAAAGGGGTATTAGGAAAGGGGGAGAAAAGGGCATTTCTCTATAGACGGGGACAAAGCTGATAAGTACAGGCATCATGTTTGATTACCACCTCCCTTTTATCTACTAACTTCTCTAAGTAGAAAATGTGTATCTTTTTAGATTTATGTAACTTATTTGGTGTCTATTTTTGCCTTAATGGGTCAGAAGGGAATAAGATATTTTTAAACTTGAGTGTTAAACTTCCTAACTAAAAAGTTTAAGCCCTGTAAATTTTTACATGTTTAAACTTTGTTTAGAAGTTTTTAATTTGTTAAAAAGTTCTCTTAAACTTTTAAATGTGTTGAATTAGAAAGTTTTTTAAACTTTTAAACTTTGTTGAGTAAAAACTTTTAAACATTTGAACTTGTTGACTTTCTTAATTGAAAAAGTTTTAAAAACTCTGAGTTGTAAAACTTTAAAGTTTTAGGAGGGGGTATCCTGGGAGAGGTATACAGATAATCTGCAGCTTTATAGCAGCCAGTCTCTCAGACCTGGCTGAGACTTTAAAGTTTTAAAAACTTTTAAAGTTTAAAAACTTTTGAAATTAAAGTTGTTTAAATTAAAAAGTTAACTTATTAAACTTTTATATTTTAAACTTTAAAATTTTTAATGTATTTAATGGCTGAGACTTTAAAGTTTTAAAAACTTTTAAAGTTTAAAAACTTTTGAAATTAAAGTTGTTTAAATTAAAAAGTTAACTTATTAAACTTTTATATTTTAAACTTTAACATTTTTAATGTATTTAATGTTTGCAGATACGGAATTTGAGATTCAAGGTCACTGAAAATTTAATAAAATCACTCTAAATGCAGTTAACCCTATTTTCATGAAGTACAAAGATACACCCTAACCTGACTTATGGTGTGTGTGTGTGTGACTTATTGTCACTACACTCATGATTAGAAAGGCTAACCCCCACCCCCAACCCCTATGCCTATGTCCACTCATCCCCAAGAAGTTCAGCCCTGTTCCACCTTAATATTACAAACCTTCAGGTGGCGCTGTGACAAATTATATGATTTAAAACCAAGGATTCCAAACTGATGACCTGAAGGACAAATAAGGCCCTTGATTTGTTTGACCAATATAGTATGAAAATGGAAAAAGAAAAAAAAAAATTCTCTGGTGGGAAATATATGCCTACGTTGCTATAGTTACAGCCCCTCCCTATTTTAATGCCAGTCTCTTTACCCAGAAAGTAACCTTGTTTTCTAACAAATAATTTTATTGCTATCAGCTAATAGTAACTGGACAAGCACTATGTGATGTATGGGTATAATTTAATTAAATCCTCATAATTGGTTTGCAGTATACCATTACTGAGCTTCTTTAAATATCTCATTTTATAGCCCAGCCATCTCTAGGAGGCATCAATTAACATTTGTAAAATGATTGCATCATGAAGAGGGAAACAGACACGTGGTGCTGTTCAGTGCCAATTCTGTCCCACAGAGAATTCTCTTTGGGAAATTAAATTATGGAAGAGTAAATTAGACAGCCCTATGGTTTTTGTGGTGTTAGTGGTCATTTGATTGAATAGCCAGCTATCCATAGAGGGGACCAAGGTCATTAACAGCCAGAGTGCTTCCCTCTAGGGTTACCAAATACAGGCACTCTTATTTTAATATTGCCTCCCCTTTTTGTGGTTGCCCATTAGTTAGAATATTCCCTATTTTTCTGTCTAACTTCTTTAATAATGAAAGTTATTTTGGCTTTATTTGGTATCTATCATTGCCTTGAAAGTTTCTTGCTCTCCCTTGATACAAAACTACCTGTTTGGAGTGTTTCAGCATTCTGGTATAGTTTTAAAGGTAAGCGTGGTGTTGATAAAGTTTATATTTTGTTGATTTATAAGGAACGGGTGACTTTTGAGGAGCAAAAGGTCATTTAAACATCAAAAGGTAGTGTGGTTTTTGGTTATCATCCTGATTGCTAACTTCTTACACATTTAAGGGTTTGTTTTATTCATTCACTAATTATTAATGTATGCAAGTAGAGCAAAGAGATACTTTAACTACTAAATCTTTTTGTCTGCATTATGTTGCTTCGACTGTATATGTTGAATTTATACTTTTATCTTCATTTACAGAAACAAGCGGATTCTGAAAACAAAAAGGAGAAGAGGTGGAAGAGGGGGCCAGGATCTAGGCCTCCATCCCCACAGGAGTGAAGCTATACCTGGGAGGTCTCCTCCCACCCCAACAGTCACCCTGGGGCCCGACTGCCCACCTCCTCCTCCTCCCCCTCCCCCCAACAACAACAACAAGCCCAGTGGCCATAAAAGCCCCTGTGTCCCCAACCTGACAGAACGCAGGCGGGACGAGCTGTCTGAAGAGATCAACAACCTAAGAGAGAAGGTCATGAAGCAGTCAGAGGAGAACAACAACCTGCAGAACCAGGTACAGAAGCTCACCGAGGAGAACACCTCTCTTCGTGAGCAGGTGGAACCCCCGGAGGATGAGGATGACGACATCGAGCTCCGTGGTGCTGCAGCTGCTGCTGCCCCACCTCCTCCAATCGAGGAAGAGTGCCCTGAAGACCTTCCTGAGAAGTTCGATGGCAATCCAGACATGCTGGCCCCATTCATGTCCCAGTGCCAGATCTTCATGGAAAAGAGCACCAGAGATTTCTCAGTTGATCGTGTCCGTGTCTGCTTTGTGACAAGCATGATGACTGGCCGTGCTGCCCGCTGGGCCTCAGCGAAGCTGGAGCGCTCGCATTACCTGATGCATAACTACCCAGCCTTCATGATGGAAATGAAGCATGTCTTCGAAGACCCTCAGCGGCGAGAGGCTGCCAAACGTAAGATCAGACGTCTGCGCCAGGGCATGGGGTCTGTCATCGATTATTCCAACGCATTCCAGATGATTGCCCAAGACCTGGATTGGAATGAGCCTGCACTGATTGACCAGTACCACGAGGGCCTCAGCGACCAGATTCAGGAGGAGCTGTCCCACTTGGAGGTGGCCAAGTCACTGTCGGCACTTATCGGTCAGTGCATTCACATCGAGCGCAGGCTGGCCAGGGCAGCTGCAGCCCGCAAGCCACGCTCCCCACCCCGGGCCCTGGTTCTGCCTCACATCTCAAGCCACCACCAGGTGGATCCCACTGAGCCCGTGGGAGGTGCCCGCATGCGCCTGACCCAGGAAGAAAAGGAAAGACGCAGAAAGCTGAACCTCTGTCTCTACTGTGGAACCGGAGGTCACTACGCCGACAGCTGTCCTGCCAAGGCCTCAAAGGCATCGCCGGCGGGAAACTCCCCGGCCCCGCTGTAGAGGGACCTTCAGCGACCGGGCCAGAAATAATAAGGTCCCCACAAGATGATGCCTCATCTCCTCACTTGCAAGTGATGCTCCAGATTCATCTTCCGGGCAGACACACTCTGTTCGTCCGAGCCATGATCGATTCTGGTGCTTCTGGCAACTTCATTGATCACGAATATGTTGCCCAAAATGGAATTCCTCTAAGAGTCAAGGACTGGCCAATACTCGTGGAAGCAATTGATGGGCGCCCCATTGCATCAGGCCCAGTCGTCCACGAAACCCACGACCTGATAGTTGACCTGGGAGATCACCGTGAGGTGCTGTCATTTGATGTGACTCAGTCTCCATTCTTCCCTGTAGTCCTAGGGGTTCGCTGGCTGAGCACACATGACCCCAACATCACATGGAGCACTCGATCTATCGTCTTTGATTCAGAATACTGCCGATACCACTGCCGGATGTATTCTCCAATACCACCGTCGCTCCCACCACCAGCACCACAGCCATCGCTTTACTACCCAGTGGATGGATACCGAGTTTACCAACCAGTGAGGTATTACTACGTCCAGAATGTGTACACTCCAGTAGATGAGCACGTGTACCCGGATCACCGTCTGGTTGACCCCAACATAGAAATGATACCTGGAGCACACAGCATTCCCAGCGGACATGTGTACTCACTGTCTGAATCCGAGATGGCAGCTCTCCGAGATTTTGTGGCAAGAAATGTGAAAGATGGGCTGATTACTCCAACCATTGCACCTAATGGAGCCCAGGTTCTCCAAGTGAAGAGGGGGTGGAAACTGCAAGTGTCTTATGATTGCCGAGCTCCAAACAATTTTACCATCCAGAACCAGTATCCTCGTCTGTCTATTCCGAATTTAGATGACCAAGCTCACCTGGCAACGTATACTGAATTCGTACCTCAAGTACCTGGATATCCAACATACCCCACGTACACCACGTATCCGACCTACCCAGTAGGATTCGCCTGGTACCCAGTGGGACGAGATGGACAAGGAAGATCTCTCTACGTACCTGTTATGATCACTTGGAATCCACATTGGTACCGCCAGCCTCCGGTACCACAGTATCCACCACCACAGCCACCACCCCCACCACCGCCGCCACCCCCACCTCCATCCTACAGCACCATGTAAATATTTGTCACATCCTTCAGGATCTCTGCCCTCTAAATTTATTCCTGTTCAGCTTCTCAATCAGTGACTGTGTGCTAAATTGGGCTACTGCATCTTCAGACCACTTGAGGCACATCCTCTCTGAAGAGGCTATAGGAGATCAGGGCCACCTTGGACTGGCACACATCGTAAAGCACCAAAAAACCTTCAAGATTTTCTGGGAGCAACAGAATATTTACTAACAAGTTCCCAGTGTTCCACCTTGACTGCCAATCTAAAGTAACAAGTTTACTTTCCAGTGAATCCTGGAAGCCTGGATTTTACCTACTGAAACCTCAGTCACCATCTAAATTCTAAAGGCTGCCAAATTCCTCTTTAATATTTACAGAGAAGCTGATATAAACACAGGAAATGCTGATTTCTTTATGGAGGGGGAGAGGAGGAGGAGGATGTGACTTTTCTTGCAGTTTCGGTACTCTATCACTGGAGGACCGACGCCTTATTAAGGAAGCCAAATTATTGGTGCAGCGTGGAAGGCTTCCGTGATCCTCTTGCTGCACCCTTAGAAACTTCACCGTCTTCAAACTCCACATCATAGTTCCGTTAGTTCTCAAGGAGCAGCAACTCGACCAGTTCACCCCAGGAGCAGGCAAAACCCCTGCAACACGAAACACCTCAGGCCTGAGAAGGAAGTGCTCTCTTAGACGGACTCTTGTATGTTAAGAGTGTGCCTTCACATCCTGGTGCAAATCACAGGTACCCAAGAACTCTGGCTTTGACACAACACCTTACCATCATCATGCCACTAATGGCTTTCACCAAGCATTAAGCCTGATAACCAGAGTCTTCTGGTAGCTCCAGGTATGTTAGATGTTGTGACCACCTCTCAATCACGTGTGAGGGCTAAAGAGCAGCAATGTCAAGGACTCCTAAATCCCATACCCAACTCTTAAAAAAAGACTCTGAGGTGATTGTTGCCAACTTGCCTGGTACTTCAGAAGGAATTTTTCACAAGAATTGTTAATTAATTAGCTGGAAAAACATCAGTTGAGGTTTTGGAAGCATCTGTCTGCTCGTCTGTCTCCATATGCATCTGGGCATTCCATCATCAGTCTCAGTCCCCTCATTAGACTGTCACATTAGGATGCTTGGAGAGGGGAAATGATTTAGCACCCAGAACCACACTCCTATGCCTGGGAGGGATGTCTCTGAAAAAGAGGATTTAGGGCTATGGACACTTCCTTGGGGATACAGACTTCCTTAGCTTCTTGGTCTTTGGGATGACCTGACGGGAACCACTTTGAAAGGATGAGAGTTCACACAATGGAAAGGGTCTGACATGAAGTTGCCAATGGATAAAAGGCCTCAGAAAATAACTCAAAGGACTTAAAGCAGCAGACAACACAAGAGTTGTCTTCGATCCAGTGACACTTCTAGTGTCTCCTGGACTTTTTGTGCTAACCTGGGACTGCCTGACTTCTTTAGCCTGGTCCCTTGCTACTACCTTGAACTGTTTTGTCTAACCTCTCTCTTTCTGTTTAATTCTTTACTACTGCCATTAACTCTGCTGTGGGAAGGGGTCACCTTCCTGCCTGGTTGCCTGTCATGAAGAGGAGTCTCACGGTGAAGTTTCATTTTTCATCAGCATCATCTCACACATTCATTATCATCCACCCTTTATTCTTGCATGTTTAAATACTTAAGTCTTGTAGCCGTGGTAGTGTCCTTTAACAGTTTTAAAGTGGTGACTATGCTTTCCGAACTTTCCATTGAATTATAAAATACTGTTCGATTCTCATGTTAAACTAAGTAAAAATGATAAATAACATAGTATAAAATATTTCTTTACTGTGAACTTCTTACAACACTGTGAATGAGAGGCTCCTCAGAAATGGAGTACTTATGTAATAGTTCATCCTGTTCATCTTCAGTCTTCAATTTGAACAATATAACTTCAATTCTACCAATTGGACCTTTACAAATCAAACAAAAGGATTTACAGTTTCAAAGAAGAAATGTAATTGGCTATTGAATGCAAAACAACTTTCTTTTCTTCAATGGAATCAGAAAGCTTGTCAATCACTGGTGTTTTAGAGTAATGACTTTTAAAATGGTGCATTTGTGCTTCTGGACTATGTTGAAGCGTCACTTCAGTTACCTCAGATATCAATCCATCCTTCATATGTTTGAATTCAAGTTGTTCTGTGTCAAATTTACAGTTGTCAATTGATCTTCAAGCTGCAGCATGCCTAGAAATGGGCCATTTTCTGCAGCACTGGCATGTACACACGGACATTGGCCACTACCGCAAGCAAAAGTCTGGAGAAGTTTGCCAATTGACAGGAATCATCAGGGGGAGCATACTGGTGTGGGATAACAATTCAGAGTCCCTGACACACACTTGGCTGTTTACGAAAGCTTGCGATTAACTTTTCGGCAGTGTGTACTATGCTCTATTGCTATATATATTATCTATAAATGTTAGATGTTAAGGATAAGTAATCTTAAATTTATTGTTCTATAGTATTAAATTTAGCTAAGTTTCCTTTCTCTCAGTTTTGTCCATTACTGTTGATCAAATTTATGTTAATTGAGTTCTTTCCACTTTTTTTGGCAAAAAAAATGCCTTTATTCATAAGAAAGGAAGAAGCAAAGGAATTAAAGAAGTTAGAAAAGGAGCAAAGATTTTTTAAGAAATGAAATGATAAAGGAGGTGGATAAATCAAAACAACAAATTAAATCAAATAGATGAGTCTTTGAAACAGACTGGCAGAATTAATTGACTTTTGGCCCAAATTTGCATTATTAATTAATTAAATCAAGGAAGAAGATCTAAGAGCTCTCATTTTTAGGTAAGACTAGAGAGGACTCCTTAAAGTCATCATGCTAAGATATTGAAGCAGAAAGTTTACATACATTTCTTAAGGGTCATTTTAGTTCGAGCAATGAGGTATTTTTCTTAGATAGTGGAAAAAGGAAATTTGTTTGATGTAATCACGTGAAGTAGTACAGTGAACCTGCAGGTACACAACACACTTGGCTGTTTACGAAAGCTTGCGATTAACTTTTCGGCAGTGTGTACTATGCTCTATTGCTATATATATTATCTATAAATGTTAGATGTTAAGGATAAGTAATCTTAAATTTATTGTTCTATAGTATTAAATTTAGCTAAGTTTCCTTTCTCTCAGTTTTGTCCATTACTGTTGATCAAATTTATGTTAATTGAGTTCTTTCCACTTTTTTTGGCAAAAAAAATGCCTTTATTCATAAGAAAGGAAGAAGCAAAGGAATTAAAGAAGTTAGAAAAGGAGCAAAGATTTTTTAAGAAATGAAATGATAAAGGAGGTGGATAAATCAAAACAACAAATTAAATCAAATAGATGAGTCTTTGAAACAGACTGGCAGAATTAATTGACTTTTGGCCCAAATTTGCATTATTAATTAATTAAATCAAGGAAGAAGATCTAAGAGCTCTCATTTTTAGGTAAGACTAGAGAGGACTCCTTAAAGTCATCATGCTAAGATATTGAAGCAGAAAGTTTACATACATTTCTTAAGGGTCATTTTAGTTCGAGCAATGAGGTATTTTTCTTAGATAGTGGAAAAAGGAAATTTGTTTGATGTAATCACGTGAAGTAGTACAGTGAACCTGCAGGTACACACAATGAGAGGAGGAGATCTATGTGGTACAGTCTGGAATTTGGTTTAAGTTTACAGGTACCTCTTGGACTCCTAAATTGACCATTGTCACCCACCACAGACATTGTACATCGGATACAGTTCAAGACTGACAACAGAGAACACTTGGACAGAACACCTGGGCTCAAATGAAGGACCACCTGAGAAATGAAGAGCCTAGCAGGAAGCATACTGCATTTTCCTCTAAGAGAGCACACCGCCATTCATGGGACTGAAAGTTCTTTGTTGTTTCAGATTGTAGAGCACTGTTGAATTGGTCTGTGGAAAATTACATTGTTTTTATTTCTTTGTGTAATCACTTTAAATAACGGGTTATATATAGTAAGTATTTTAGGGTGGGAGGGACTGTTAAGTACTCTTCAGTGGGTGGGGTTACTTAGAAAGTTAGGATAATATTATGTATTAGCTATCTCTATAAGTGGACTTGTGTACTTACTTGTGACCCTTTCCCCTGTTGTTGCTACTCTTATTAAAGATTTCAAATAAACTTGGAGGAAACTACAGGGGGATTAATCTATTCAGAGTGAATTGGACATGGATAAAATCCAAGTGAGAGAAAGTTCAAAGGTGATTGGATTAATAATTTGAATGAGGCCCTTAATTCCAGCAATCAGATTAGAACAAAACCTTTAGAGAGTTACAAGATGGATTGGTACCCTTTGAAAAAATCATTGCTGGAATGAGATTGATCATGGTGGATAGTAAATTTTCATGGAAGTAATAGGAAAGTGATGAATAAAGCACTTGCTTTTGCCCCTGTCAGCCTTCCTCCTCACCCCTGTCCCATCTCCCTACTCCTGCTGCTACTCCCACCCCTTCTTCAGATTGTATTGCTGTATTCTCTTTACTCTATTTCTCTCTATTAACTAATGTTGTATTGATGTTATAATAAAAATTCAATAAAGATTTAGTGGTTAAGTGCTAACTGTATCCTGGTCATTTCAGCGTCCACCAGTGTCACAGGAGGAAGGGGGTGGGGCAGTATAGTCATTGGGCATAGGAAGGGGGAAGGGGAGGGATGACAGGAGAGTTGAGGAGGGCAGCAGAGAAAGAGGCAGTAGGGAGGGTGGAGCAGTGGGAGGGGAGCAAGAAGGTTAGGGGTGAATTCGGGATGAGAGGATATTGGTATAAAGAACACATCAGTCAATAACACAATCCAGTATCAATTTTATATCCAGAATACTCCAGAAAATTAACTAAGTGATTCCAACTGCTCAACTTTAACATATAAAATTGTGTCTCACAATTAATAGCAACTCTAGTGACATCAGTGACAAACTATTTTAACACCAATTTTATTTAGCATACTTGAGACTTATCATAGAAACTTATAAAACATTATTGAGGACGTAACGATACACTTAATGCAGTAAGAGAGAAATATGTGAATAATTAGCATAGAGATTTATTTTTCTTCCAATTAACATGAAAACAGTATTACTAGAGTGCTAATGAAATTCACCTAAAACAAAAGTGGGAAATGGGATTCATGAAACACACATTCTATCAGATTGTAAAACATAATGACATGAATCAGAGTTGTAGAATAAGTTGCATATAGAACACCTGAAAAAGGGACTCAGTTACAACAGTTTTGAATAGTGCTGGCTTAGCATGATATGGTAGCCCCATAAACATGGTGGCTTATTAGGAGGGCAGTATTTGAAAGATCTGGAACAAATGAAGAAAACATAAAACTGGCAACTCTTTTCCTGGGGAAGCAGACTACCCTAAAAAACTGTATAGTGATTTAATGTATGAATAATAATAAATAATAAAAAAAAGAAATGTATACTTTAAAAAAACACAATCAAAAAAATGATGAATATAGTATTACCTTTTTAAAAAAAAATCTGTTCATCCAGCCAAGTTCACAGATTTCCATGGTGCAAAGGGTGTTGAGTGGAGTTGGAGAAACTGGAGGTGGGATTCTCAGCCAAAAGCCACTTAGCTATCACGTGTGTGCTTTTTTTTTGGGGGGGGGGTCTAATAATATAAGCAATATGGTATAAAACTAATTACCCAAATGACTTAGAAAATTGAAAAATGCTATTAATCCCTGTTTCATTGCACCTAGACACGTCCCCATCCAGACCCTGGCTTCTCTCCAGTCGGGCCATAATTGAACGAAACCTGAACAGGCTACTGCCCCTCATATTGTATTTAATGAGGTTACACAAGTGGATCACAAGGATAGTCGAGAATGTTAAACTTATTTCACACACCCCGGTAACATTTTTTGCAACCTTTATAAAGAAACAAAGTCATTGCACCTAGACACGTCCCCATCCAGACCCTGGCTTCTCTCCAGTCGGGCCATAATTGAACGAAACCTGAACAGGCTACTGCCCCTCATATTGTATTTAATGAGGTTACACAAGTGGATCACAAGGATAGTCGAGAATGTTAAACTTATTTCACACACCCCGGTAACATTTTTTGCAACCTTTATAAAGAAACAAAGGTAACATAAATAAATAAATAAATAAATAAATAAATAAATAAATAAATAAATAAATAAATAAAAATCTTATCCAGTAGTAGATACCAGAGATTAAAACAATTGTTTACAATGAGGAACATGGAGACCAGCAGGTGTTATACTGGTTGAAGTGTTGGACTCCCACATGGTTGACCACGATTTGAGTCCTGGAACTCAGTGCCAGGTGCATGTGCCTATCTGTCCAAAATCTCGGGAGGAGAATGGAGAAGAAGGGGTTGTAGCCCCTTTTCCTCCCACCAAGGAGTGATTTCTCACCTTCCCTCTTTCTCCCTGATGAATGCACATGCCCTATGGCAAAAACCTTAAAAAAATATGAAGTGGGTCAGCAGATGCTGTGGTAGTGAAGGGCACTGAACTCTCTCATGGTTGACAATGATTCAAGTCCTAGACCTGGTGGCTTGCTTTCTCACTTTCTCTCTTGCTCTCGCTCTCTTGTTCTATCCCTCCCTGGTCAAATTAAAATTAATTAATTAATTTAAAATTAAATAAAATAATTCTTTTAAAAAAAAGGAAAAAGGAATAAACTATGTTAACTTAAAACACCAAAGTGTACATTCATTAGTCAATCTTGATAAAGGATTGTGTTTACTGATTGGAGATCCTGAGTTGCCTTTTTGAAGTAATTATATCAGAAACATAAAATTAATACAAGGCTAGCTGTGGTGAGACATCACTACTGCAGTACTAAAGCTCATGGGAGTGTCCTGGGTTCACAACCTGAGGTCTCTAATACATGCTAGGCTGCACACATGTCCATGATCCTCACTGGTTGAAGCTGGGGTTGGATCACAGCATGAAGACTCTGTTGAGGGTGTGCTTCTCTCTCTGTCTCTCTCTCTCCCTATCTCTCTTCATCTCTATCTCTTTGTGTCATGGAAGAAATAAACGTTTTTAAAAGAAACATAACAATGGGAAAATAAACTTTTTAAAACATAAAAGTAATTAGATATTTATGTGGAGAATAATCACTTTTGATCAGTACCTCAAAAATTACATTAATGGTGGGGATCAGCAGTTAGCGTAAGGCTATGTCGCTGAACTCCCATGTAGCTGACCACGGTTCGAGTCCCAGACCCGGTGGCTTTAACTCATGCCAGGCACGTGTGCATGTGTGCCCAAGATCCTAAGAGGAGAATGGAGAAGGGATTGTGGCATGGCTATTCCCCCTGGGGGGTGATTTCTTGCTTTCTGTCTCTCTGTCTCTCTCTGTCTTTCTGGCGAGCGTGTGTGCCCTGTAGCAAAAACCTCTCAAAGAAAAAAAAAATTACGCTAATGGTGGACCAGCTGGTGGTGTGATGGTTAAGGCAACTGGATCCCACGCAGCCAACTGCACAGTTCAAGTCCTGAAGCTAGCAGCTTGAGAAACATGCCCTAATTTTATTCCTAGTTAATTCCTATAGGTAGTTGACACTTGTATGTCTAAATTCCTGGTTTCTGGTAACTGATAATAATTTACAGATAACATTTTGATCCAGTAAGAATTCTAAAGAAAGATTAAGTGAACTCCTAGAAGATCATTAATTACTATTTAGTATCTCTCCTTTTAGATCTTACATTTTTTTAAAGTACTGAATTAAAATTAATTATAACTTACATAATATTTTATCATGGGCTACTTCATCTCAAGCAGTCCATGTGGAAAAAAAAAAAACAGGTGGAAGTTATACTTAGAGACAGCCTCTCTTGAAAATCAATTACAAATAAAACTCTTTAAAAAAGTAAATAAAAACATTTTTCATACTATTCCTTTTGACATTATTTAAATCTCATTTACATTAACTTAATATTAGAATAAGTGATAAAATAGCACAACACCCTACCTTCTAGGCATAAGTTGAGTTCAAGACTACGCATTGCTCATTTCAGTAACTTTGAGATGCCTGAGTGCCATCCCAAATTTCATCACTGAAATTAATCACTTAAGATGAATTAACACAGGCTGAAAAGCATTTTACTACCTTTTTTAGATTTCTTAATACCAACTATTACCAAAAACCAGTCAATAAACATAAGGGGCACAAGCTTGGGAAGTATAAATTAATAAGACAAAGAAATAGTATTGAACATACATATGAAATTGGCAAAATTCAAAAGTCTGATACCAAGTGTTAGAAAGGATACAGAGCACTGAAACTCTAATACGTTACTATGGGGGAAGGGGATAAAAGTCCCTCTGGAAAAAGCTGAGGTGTTTTTAGTTAAAAAAAAAATCTGCGTACTCACGAGAGAGAGAGAGAGAGGGACAGTCATGCAATCGCTTCTCCATTCTCCTCTTGGGATTTTGGGCATGCACACATGTCCCTGGTATGATTCTCAAGCTGCTGGGTCTGGGACTTGAACCTCACAGTCAGCCATGTGGGATCCAGCTGCCTAACCTCCACGCCAGTTTTATTCTATAATAAAGCAGAAGAGCTAGTTGCTGCAGCAGTAAAACTCTATTAAGAATGTGGGATTCATATGGAAGACTGTGGATTTGGTCCCTAGATGACCCGTAAATGCTGGGCGAAAGCCATGATCCTGTTTGGCCGGGAATGCTGGCATGGGGATTGGTGGATTGTGTGGCATGAGACCCTGTTGACGGTGCTTGTCTTTTTCATGAAAGGAGTAAGTAAACTTAAAAAAAAAAAAAATGAAGATGCTTGTTCCTGATTCCCTCTACCACTGCTATGTATGTATCTAACAGAAATGCAAGCTTGGGTACCAAGAGACATAGATAATAATGTTTACACCAGTACTGTTTCCAATAAGAATAATTTGAAATAATGCAAACATCTCTTAACATCAGAAAGGATGCTATGCTATATAAATACATGAAGTGATATGAGTAATATAAAATAAACAAATTATAGTTTTTGCAACAACATAAATCAATCTCATAAATTTTATAATAAAAAGTCAAGAATAGCATGCATAATATAGTTCTGTTCCTATATAAATTCAAAACCAATGCTCACCACTTATTTTGAAACAGTTCAGTAAATAAAGTATACCTATATCCATCTATGGAACTAAAAAGAATATGCGGTAAAATGTTAAGACAAGAATTGGGAACCTAGATGAAGAGTATACAAAGGTTCTTTGTACTAATTTGCTATTTTGCTGCAGGTTTGAGATTTTTCAAGACCGAAAAGATAGAAAAAAGTTGAAAAAGCAGAGCTCATTTATATTGTTTAAGAGTGCCAACATGGGTAGTAAAGCAATAAAGAAAATAATTATCCAAACTCAGGATTGTCCCAACTCTGGGAACAAGGACAATGACTAGAGCAAAAACCTCTCCAACAACAAAAAAATTAGCATAACCAAACACACACACACACACACACACACACACAATTTCTTTGGAGAAGTTGTAGAAGGCCACCTTTTAACCTAACCTATAGGTAGGTATCTGTGATCATCCATTAATCTTTTTTTTTTTTTTTTTTTTTTTTAGATATTTACGCTATAGGGAAAGTGCACTTGCCAGAAAGACCGAGAGAGACAAAGAGACGGGAAGCGAAAAAATCACGCTCCCGGGGGGATGGCCACACCGCAGTCCCTTCTCTTCCATTCTCCTCTCAGGATCTCGGGCACACATGCACATGCACCCGGCGTGAGTTTAAGCCACCAGGTCTGGGACTTGAACTACAGTCGACTACGTGGAAGTCCAGCGACGTAGCCATTTGGTCCAGCAGATTTTATTCCTTTCTGTAGCAGTTCAGTGGGGGTTGAGGTTTTCTGTGATCCTTACTAGGTGTTGGGCTGGAAGGAGAGATTGGAGCAGAGACACTTCAGTTAAAGGATCAGGGCTAGACCCACCTCAGACATAGATGGATTCTCACAAGGTGTTGGGCTGGAAAGGAGAGCATATTTTTTAAAAAGAATTATTTACTTAATTTTATTTTTCAATTGTTATTATTTTTCTAATTCTGCTATAGGGCACAGATGCTCACCAGAGAGAGAGAGAGAGAAAGTGAGAAAGCAAGCTGCAAGATCCAGAACTCGAACTGAGGTCAGCCATGTGGGAGTCCAGCACTTTTAACCACCATGCCACAGGCTGGCCCCTGAGAGCATATTTTATATCTTTTTTATTTTTTATCGTTTTGGTTTACTGCAGCATTTTATTATCCTTACACAACGTGTTGCTGGGGTCTAATATTCTCACAGTAGAAAACCAAAATCTGTTGTCATCTCTTAAAGAATTGAGAATTGCATACATAAACCTTAAATACATTTTTTCACCCCCTCTTTTTTATGTGCTTGTATGTAATACATATCAGTATATATTGATAATGAAATGTATATCACTAAAGAGAACACATTGATTAAAGAAATTCAAAATTTTTGCATCATTTCCAAACTTAAAATAGTAAAAATAAAAACTACAAAAGGAGCTACATACCCGAAATATATTAAGTGAAACAAGCATATTCAAAACTGCAAATTTACATCCAGTTTCTCTGATCTTGTCACATCACATCAGACCTATTTACAATGGCAAAACCCTAAGGTTGTGAAGAAAGCATGTTTACTTGCTCTTAGGTAGTCTTCAAGCAGTAGAGCCCAAAGCAAAAGCCTGTTCCAGTGAAGCCTCCCACATCAGTGAACACCAAAGGATCGACTCTTTGCATTGGGGATTGAGACATCAGGTTACACATTGACAGATGGTCATTTGACCTCAGCACACAGTGTGAGAACCAGGATCTTTACATTGAAGACATACTCCATTCAAATGAAACAGGATTAGTGGAATACTAGGCAGGTCTCTAACCTGAGAACAAGGAGCTGGTTCATACCAATAAAGCTATGAGTGGCTGAGTCAAGTCAGTGAAAAATAGTCAGGCACTGAAGTGTTAGAAAGTACCCAATTTGAAAATCAAATGCACCCCACTACCCTAGTCAGTGTGAGTGATATCAGTTGACTTTTAAAACCTTTGGTCCTTCAAAATCCATTTGGTATACTTTTTTCCATTGCCACCAGTGGGAACATCCTATGCACTTTGTTCACTGTCGCCATGTGGGGCACGCCATGACCTTGTATGTCAGCTAGCTTCAAGTCCAACTTACAGCCCAGCATAAGCTTTGGATTTTCAGGCCAACTTTTAGATCCAATATAGTAAGTCCATGGTGTGAGAAGTGTGTCCTGTCCCTTCCCACCCCTGCCATTCCCACCCTCCTTCCATAATTTCTTATAAGAGGCACTTGTAAACTTCTAGGTTTGGGAGATGCTCCAACCCCACCAGGAGGTCAGGGGTTAATAATTACATGCATGTCATACATGTCTTATCCATCTTGCCTGTGAAAAACCTTGTAGTTCATTTTAAAAAACCAAAATATTGGGAACCAGCAGTTAGCGTAATGGCTATGTCACTGGACTCCCACATAGTCAACCGCAGTTCGTGTCCTGGACCTGGTGGCTTAAAACTCACGCCGGGTGCATGTGCATGCGTGCCCAAGATCCCGAGAGGAGAATGGAGGAGAAGGAATTGTGGCGTGACCATCCCCCCTGGGGGGTGATTTCTCGCTTTCTGTCTCTATGTCTCTCTCTGTCTGTCTGGCGAGCGCACGTGCCCTATAGAAAAAAACCTCTCCAAAAAAAAAAAATCAAAATATTTACATAATCTCATGCTATCCAACACAAGGAAAACACGATCACCTCCCTTTTACCAAGGAGAGATCCAAGCAAAATAAAATTGTCTTTAAATTTCTTTGCTTTCACTTAAATTTTGTTTTATTTAAGTCCCAGCAATAGCACAGAAGCTCCATTATATCCATCCCAAACTGGTTTCCAGTAGGCTAAGATTATGGGGACCCTTGTTAAAGCAACTGATGCAAAGGGTTCCCAAACACTGGGCACAAATGCATCTGCCAAACAGATGTAAATAAACAGTACACTAGCCCAAATGCTTCATGAGTCAGTTTGCCATTGCAATGTGCTTTGCATCCTTGAAATTGACAGTCTGGAGCGGGCATGAGAGTGTGAGGGAGTGATGTTGAAATTGCATCTTATTAGTTTATCCTTTTAACATTAAACAGAGAGTAAGAGAGAAATGGTTCCAACATTTCACCACACGTAATTTTTCTTCTGTAGTGTAAGTTGAGAATGCCATGTAAATGGGTCACTGCAAAATGCAGCAATTTAATTTTTCTCCAATCAACATAAGAAACAAACCTGTGTGATCTCACTTCTATTAACTTTTGAAGGCTTATAGCAGTTAAAAGGTTTGTTTTGTTTGGTTGGTTTTTGTTTGTTTCTTTGTTTGTTTTTTGCTAGGGCGCATGTGCTCGCCAGAAAGACAGAGAGAGACAGAGAGATAGAAAGCAAGAAATCACCCCCCAGGGGAGATGGCCATGCCGTAATCCCTTCTCCTCCATTCTTTTCTCAGGATCTTGGGCACGCATGCACACGCAACCGGCGTGAGTTTAAGCCACTGGGTCTGGGACTCGAATCGCAGTCGACTACATGGGAGTTCAGCGACACAGCCATTACTCTAACTGCTGATCCCAGCAGTTCAAGTATTTTTGTTGCCATGTATGAAAGTTTAAAAAAATAATTATTTTTCATAAAATATAAGAGCAACCAATTTCACCATTGAGTAAAAGTAAAAACTGGGATTCTTTTTAAAATTAGTCTAAAGTGGCATTTAGGAACTTAATCGTAGGTTTGACACCATGACAAACCAAAGTTGGGACTGGTTTTGTTTCAGTTTTCAGTATCCAGTGCTCATGGATTATGTTCTTGAAATATTCCAATTATAAGGCAGGGATCTGTTTGGATTCCACCACGGGTTTGCTCCTTGGATTGGATGCTGGAGGGCGAGGCACATTTTGCTGAACCCAGGTAGAGTAGTAATCATTAAGATAAAAAAATTAATTGTCTCCTAATTGGTATTCCAGTCCCTGGAAATCTACTCAGTACCTCAAGATACCTCCAATTCCACCAAATCCTTTCACAGGCCGGGATCCTTCTTGTGACTTATCTGTGACAATTTCCAATGTAGTTCCAAATTTTTTATAATTGTTAGCAAACCATTCCAATAGGAGCATTTTCTCAATCAGCTCTTGTTCCTATCCTGTCTCTTTGTCTGTGAAATGAGTCTTACCATTCTCTTGTTCTGGAGTTAGACAGAGAATTTTCTCTTCTGTGCATTGGCGATGAAGAATGTATCCCATTATATCCCGATTTTCATAGACTATTAGAATCTCTATAATTCCCATTTCCAATGTCTTTAGTGTATCTTCAACACCAAAACAGTGCTTGCCTGTGTCCTGGCTGACTTCATGACACCATCTTATTAATTTCTTCTCTTGAGTAAATTTCACATTGGAGAGGACTTCAATAGATAACTCAATTGCTTTGTTGAATCTACTTTCACCACAATATGATGTATCAACTAATTTTAAAACTTTTTATTGCAGGACCAGCAGTTAGTGTAATGGCTTTGTCGCTGGACTCCCCTGTAGTTGACTGTGGTTCGAGTCCCAGACCCAGTGGCTTAAACTCACACCGGGCGTGTGTGTGCATGCCCAAGATCCCAAAAGGAGAATGGTGGAGAAGGGATTGCGTTGTGGCCATCCCCCCGGGGGGGTGATTTCTTGCTTTCTGTCTTTCTGTCTCTCTCTGTCTTTCTGGCGAACGCACATGCCCTATAGCAAAAACCTCTACAAAATTAAAAAAACAAAAAACTTTTTATTATAATCTTTGATCAAACACGTCAGATTTACTTAGTTACATATTTTTAAAGAGGATCCTTCTTTTAAGTTTGTTTGTTTGTTTGTTTGTTTGTTTTAACTTGACCAGAGAGGGGCAGAGCGAGACCAAGAGAGAAAGTGAGAATGCAAGCCTCCAGGTTCAGGTCTCAAACTGCAATTGGCATGTGGGAGTCCAGTGCCCTTAACCACCATGTCAACCCAGACTTCGTTATGTTTTAAAGTAAACTGATCCAGTTAAAATGAGACCAGCCACATTCACTTTGTTTCCAGAAATAACTGCACAGCAGTCTCTGCTGCTTTCTGAACATGGTTACGTCACTTTTCCATCCTTAAAGGGGCAAAACGCCAGGCTAATGGCCCTTCTCTACTGTGTTTCTTTGGGAGACCCACAGTGAATTTGTGAAGGACTTCTCTTGTGTTTCCTTTGAGTGTGCTAGAAAGAGCACCACTACCGTCTATTACAATGAAGCCAAACTTGCTATCATCTGAAAGCAGTGCTGTGAGAGCCTCTGTATGGAATTTGTTGTCACACAAATACAGTGATGAATTAATTGTTTTGAAATGTTCAAAGTCAAGGTGGACGTTCTTTTCCTTTCCTTCTCCTATTACGATTGTTCCACAGTAAACAATAAGACCGTTTGGAGGTCCTTTGTAAATGAAATTTGAGTCTCTGTTGTACAGATGTAATGGCTTACAGGGCTGAAGAGGGGTTTATCCATGACTTAATATTACATGCAGTTCCAAATTCATCTGCTAACATTTTTGCAGATGAATTTGGAAATCTGGTCTTTAGGAGGAATGATCAGTGATATCATGCTAGTGCCATCGCCAGAAGTCCATAAAGCAGGACTTGGCTAGTGCCTGGTTGTTCTCACCTGGCCATGCAGCACTGGGCAGCCATCCTGAGGGCTCTGAAACCAAGGAGCAACAGGTGGGGTCGGAGGCTGCTGGCCGTGGTGCTCACCTGCCAGCCATGGCCAATCTCTCTCTCTCTTTCTCTCTCTTTTAAAGACTATTTAATTTAATTTTATTTCACATGAATTTTGCCAGAGAAAGACAGACAAAGAGAGGCAGAGAAAGAGCACGCTGCGAGGTCTGGGACTTGAACCATCGTCAACCACATGGGAATTCCAGCACCTTAACCACCATACCACCAGCTTCTGGATCATACAATCTCCACATTCCGATCAGTAGTACTGGGGTCTTTGGCCATTTTCTGGCCTACTCCCTAAAGGCCCAGTCCTGGGTGGCAGTGGCTGCTCCTGCCTTTTGAGGGCTCTGCAGCTACAGTGGAGGCGGCTCTGATGTAGAACAGCAGCTCAATGTCTCCAGGCAGCTGCATGTGTTGTTGTCTGCTCACATGGGGCCTGTGACATCACTTCTTCTGGGCGGCCCTTAGATACATTAAAAGGATGAGCAAATTTACAGGTGTAAATGCATACTGTTTCTATCTCAAGGCCCACACGTTCTGGCGGGGGAACATTGGGTAAAAAAGAAAACTTGGTCCAAAGGTTGGAAATCTCCCAACTGGTGAAGACTGGCCAGAGAGAAATGACAACTGGTTCAGGAACTCCTGTCCTCTTCTAGAGAAATCCCAGAATAGGCAGCTCTGAGACATTAACACCCTGCATAGATCAAGAGGTTAATGGGCACACAGACTCACTGTGCCTATACCTGTCTTCCACAAGCATGTCCTCCCCTCTGCCACCAGTAATCAAGACATATGTACTAAGGGTTTAAATCAAAGATAAGTACAGAGTTTTGTTTGTTTGTTTAGAGGTTTTTGCTATAGGGCACATGCGCTCACCAGAAAGATGGAAAGAAACAGAGAGACAAAAAGCGAGAAATCCCCCACCAGGAGGGATGGTCATACCACAGTCCCTTCTCCTCCATTCTCCTCTCGGGATTTTGGGCACGCATGCACATGTGCCCGGCGTGAGTTTAAGCCACTGGGTCCGGGACACGAACTGCAGTCGACTACATGGGAGTCCAGAGACATAGCCATTACACTAACTGCTGGTTCCCATGATTCTGCTTTTTAAAAATTATTTTATTTATTATTTTTTCACATGAATTTCGCCAGAGGAAGAGAGACAGAGAGAAGGAAAGGGAGAAAGCAAGCCACCAAGTTCGGGACTCGAACTGTGGTCAGCTATGTGGGAATTCAAGCACCTTAACCACTATACCACCCCCTGGGCCCTATGATTCTACTTTATCTCACCTTTCTTCATACCAATTATACCTCTTTGTAACAATAACTTAGTAGGGATTTCCCTGGAATTTGTGCTGTTAATTTTTAACTAATCAAATTTTATAATCATGCAGGAAAGGAGGTGGGCAAGACAAATGTCTGTCTTCTACCTTGGAGAGGCTCATGAAGTGGAAAGTTTCTCAGCCTCTGGAAAGATGTTAAAAATTGCTACTTAGTAGCCAAAAGAATGGCAAATGTCTACTACATATTTTTCTTAACTATTTTTTTCTCATATTTCCCATTCTTTGCTTAGTACCTGAAACAGCATGTTTTTTCTCCAGTTTTCATTCAGTCATTAGGTCACTCTACAAATATGTCATTGCTCTTCAGATCTACAGTTGAGTTCTTTTGCCAAAAATATGGTGTCATATTTTTTATTTCTTTTTTCCTGATAGTTTCATTTTCTTGCATGAAATAACTTTCAAGTTTATTTGATGGCATGAATTATACATCTCTAAATGGTTATATTTCTTTTTCTTCCATATTTGTATTCATTTTAGTGTCTCATTTTTTGCTATTTGTTTTCCTAAAAATGCCTGTCGGCTCATTTTTTTTTTTATATTCATGTTTATAAATGAAGGATTTGATTCACCACTATAGGTGTCATGGAGTTCCTTGGCCATATTCTAGGCTTCTTTATGTTTTATATTTTATTTTATTTTATTTTATTTTATTTTATTTTATTTTTAAGAGAGAGATTTTTGTTAGAGGGCACGTGTGCTTGCCAGAGAGACACAAGAGAGACAAAAAGCAAGAAATCACCCCTCAGAGGTGACAGCTGTGCCACAGTCCCTTATCCTACATTTTCCTCTTGAGATTTTGGGCACGCAAGCATACATGCCTGGTGTGGGTTTTAAGCCCCCTGGGTCAGGGACTCAAACCATGGTCGACTCTGTGGGAGTCCAGTGATGTAACTATTATGCCATCTGTTGGTCCCAGCCTTTTTTTTTTTTCCCTATAGAAAACTATCCCCCAAAGGGAGAAGTAAATTTAGAGTTCCACAAGCGTGGTGAGGAGGGGCTTATGGCAGCACTTCTTGTCAGGAGATAAAATTGTATTCTTACTATATTGTGTTCTTAGCCTTTTCGGAAGGTTCCACAGTTAAAATCAGACTACCTACTGACCATACTCAAACTGTGAAATAAGGACAAGATCACTATGGTCCAGTTTATCTCAGCATGGAGCTGCCTGTGCTTGTTTTCATGTTCATTCTGAGGGTCAGTTTTTACCTTTTCACCTTACTTTAGCCCAGGAGCTCATGACTGAGTCGTTTTCCATGAGTCAGAACTTTCACTTTATTTCATTCTTCTAATGGGATTTAGCCTGTAGGCTAAAGAACATTCAAGTTGGACTGGCCCAACTGTTGTGCAAGTTTCAATGAATTGGCTCACTATGTGGCCTGTGATCAATTCTGTTATTGACCTGATGACTCAAGGCTTGCATTCCTCTGAGGTTTCTAGTTCTGTCGACGGAAAAAATAAACAACTGTAAAATTAATAATTAATCATTAATGCAGTTTATTTCCAAACCAAACGTGGGTGACCTAGGCCCGGAGAAGAGGCATACATGCCTTTCTCGGGGTGATCATCTACAGGGGTTCTTTTTATTTGTTTTTGAGATAGACAACATTTAGTGAAGAGATTTTCCATTGACCTGGTCCAAAAAGGCAGGACATGCGGTTTGTAGGTTATAGGTGAGTTCCACAATTCCTAGGTTGGTGATTGGAACGGAAGATCTGTGTCTTGGAAAGGGATTAGTTAAAGAAAGGCTTAATCTATATCTCAAGGAAAAGGGAAGTTATGTGTCTTGGGACAAGATAAGCAAAAGAATGTACTGTAATCGGTTGAAAATATACATCTCAAAGATACTATGCCAGGGACAGGAGGTAGGAAGAATCCTGTTAATAGAAAATAAATGGTCTGTTAATGTTTGTGGCATGACTTCCCCAGTCCCTTTTGAAAAGATTTTGGAAAATAGGAAAAATAGTCAGACTTCTGTCCACAGTTCTCATCCTATTTACTGAACATTTTCAAGAAATTCTTCAGGTTTAAATATGACAACGACATGCTTGTTTGTCTCCAGCGTTATTATTACAGGTTTATCCTTAGTGTTGTATCATTCCTGTTTTTCAAGATGATTCTATGAATGTGGTGACCACTTTTGTTTTTTTCTAATACACGATGGGTGAAAAAAATCAATGGGAAAAATAATCAGGCTAGCTTAGACGAAATAAACAAAGATGCATTGGTCTGATTGAAAATTCGACTTTTTCATTGGCATATTTGGAATTTCTGATTGTGCCAATAGATTCCTGGGCAATGGCATCTTTACCATGATACTTTAAGAATGCAAATTATTGGGACCAGCAGTTAGTGTAATGGCTATGTCGCTAAACTCCAATGTAGCCGACAGCGGTTCGAGTCCCAGACCTGGTGGCTTAAACTCACGCCCAGTGTGTATGCGTGCGTGCATGCCCAAGATCCTGAGAGGAGAATGGAGGAGAAAGGATTGTGGCATGGCCATCTCCCCTGGGGGGTGATTTCTTGCTTTCTACCTCTTTGTCTCTCTCTGTCTTTCTGGCAAGTGCACACACCTTATAGCAAAAACCTCTCCAAAAAAAAAAAAAAGAAAAGAAAAATGCAAATTATCATTTGATGTTTGTATAATTTATTTGAGTACTTTTGAGAAATAATTTCTTAGCTCCTTTCTGATCAATGTCCATTAATATTTTATGTTTATTAATATAAAACATATTAACATAAGTGTATATTTTTAAATAATAAAAATATTGAATATGGTTATTTTTGTAAGGTGGAATTTTGAGTGATTTTGATTTTCTTAGTTTAGATTTTTTTTCTAAATTTCCCACAATAAATGTATGCAATTAATAGGGGAGACATTTTAAAATAAATGTATTTGCTTTTGTTTTCTTTCAGTCTGCTAGACAAATGTTATACCATACCAATGGCTATATACAGACGTAAATGCATCTTAAAGCAGTAAATTTAAGGTATGGAAAATCTAAATGTATTAATAGCTTCATATACTGGTTGCATAGAAGTTTATTTTGTGTGTATTATGGTGAAACATGTAAGTTTAAAACTTCATGCATTATTTCTTCTCTGCTTTTCCCGCCAGCTGACCTTCAAAACACCATATTATTGAGATGACTCATGAGAATCAGTGTGAAACAGAACATGTTTCTGCTAGCTTTTTTTCTCTCTTTAGACTATTTAGTACTCTTTGGCAGTACTGCATAAAGGCAGAACAAGATTATAAAAACTGAGATTAGAAATTAGTCCTGTCAGCACACCTTTAAAAAACTATAATTTTGTTAGGAATGTGCAACAAAAGAATCAATGTTAACTATTCATTTAACAATAACATTTATTATGCAGAAGAAATAACACGTTACCAGCATTATAAGATGAGATCATTCCTAAGTCCTCTAAGGCCGAACATAGCAAATACAGAGCTTTGTGGACTTCATAATAATTTAGCTTACCACCCACATTCCTCAAACTTTCCTATAATTATATGAAAATTATGTGTACAAAGATTATTGTATGAAGATATTATGGCATTAGCCTTTTCTTTTTTTAAATATTTGTGACTCATCCTCTAAAAGTGACTGTGAAATCAAGGACAGAAGAGGGTTCTGATGAAAGTAACATTAAAAGACATATTCAACTTCGGACAAAGGAGAGAATACAGAATATTAATGTTTTTATTTGCTATAGAAAATAATAGGTAGGCAAAACTTGGGCTAGCAGATGGCATGGAGGACAAGGCATCTAGATCCTACATGGCTGACATCGCCAATCAAATCCTGACACAGCCCCTTAAAAAACACATGGTGTGGGGCCAACAGGAGGCTAGTGGTTAAGGTACTGGTTTTCCACATGGCCAACTGTGGTTTGAGTCCAGACCTGGTGGCCTGAAACTCACACCAGGTGCACGTGCGTACATGCCCGGTATCTCAGGAGGAGAGTAGAGGAAAAGGGATTGCTGCATGGCCATGCCCCCTGGGGGGGTGATTTCTTGCTTTCTGTTTCTCTCTCTCTCTCTGTTTCTCCAGCAAGTGTATGTGCCCTATAGCAAAAATCTCTCAAAAAAATAAAGGAAAGGAAAGAATGGAGTGCTTATGCCTGTCCAAAATTTCAAGAAGAAAGGATTGTGGCATGGCCACTCCCTCTTAGGGATGCTTTCTCACTTTCCCTCTCTCTATCTCTGTCTGTCCCCAGCTGAGTGTGCATGCCCTATAGCAGCAAAAAAAAAAAAAAAGAAAAAAAAGAATAGGGAAAACTTAAAAGTGAGACAAAAAGGGCATTCCATGTCCGTTCAGTGTCATATTGGAGTGACAGCCACCTATGGATTATCTGGTCCTCAAACTTCACTATGCATTCAGGATCACATGAAATACTTATTAAATCATAGATCATTGAAAACCTCCCAGAGTTTCAGATTATGTAGATCTGCCATGGGGTCTGAAAATGTTCATTTCTTTTTATTTTTAAAATTTTTTTAGAATTATTTTATTTGACTTCATTTATTTATTTAAATTTGACCAGAGTGGGACAGACCAAGAGCCACAGAGAGTGAGAGAGAGGGAAAGCGAGAAAGCAAGCCACCAGGTTTGGGACTCGAACCATAGTTGGCCATGTGGGAGTCCAGCGCCCTCAACCACCATGCCACCTGCTGGCCCCAAAAATGTTCATTTCTAATAAATTTCCAGGAGATGCAGAGCTGCTAATCCAGAAACTACAATTTCAGAATCACTGATAGGTGATATCTGCTTAGACCTACTGTACACTATTAATTTTCCCAGGCATTAATTTATAGACTTTTGTTCAGTAAAAATAGAAAGTTTCTGTCCTGAGAAACAGATAACACTAAATATTATTGCTCTGTCAGACATTACCAGTTTTATATCTTATCCAGCTATCTTATCTGAACACTTCTGTGTGTGTGGGAATGCGTGCATGTGCACCTATATCTATAATACATCTCCTCAAATATTCCTTTTTTTCTCAAATATTTCTGGTTTTAACATCTCACTTATGAATGAGTTCGAAAACATTTGTCATCCCATGGTCCTTTTATATTTGTGTTTTTACTAAAAAATTATCCTTTACTTTTCTAGAAATTATACTTTAACACATTTAAATGAATCATTTTTTACTAAGTTTTGGTGCACTTCTGGAATTTATTATATAATTTTAATCAGATATTGTATGCAGAACATCAAGGAAACATCTTTTAGCTAGGAAAAAATAGATATTTTGTGAAACTCATTAAATTACTTTAAAATTGGTACCAGAAGGTGGTGTGATGTTTGAGGTGCCAGACCAGGCAGCTTGATACATGCTAGATACATGCTAAATGCATGTGCGTGTGTATATGTGCCAAAAATCCCATGGAGAGAATGGAGGAGAAGGTACTGTGGCATGGCCATCCCCCCGGGAGGTGATTTATTGCTCTCTGTCTTTCTATCTTTCCAGTGAGCACATGCTCCTATAGTAAATATCTCTCTCTCTCAAAAAAATTACTTTAAACTTTATGTTATTTCAACAGACTTCCTTTTATTAGCTCACATTTATGTGCGTTAACATTTTCTTGAAATTTATTCAAGAAGCTGTGTTATATGATGATGATTATTCATCCAAAATAATTTTTCTTCATTTTCATGTTTATTGATGCTCTTGTAGAGTCCTTTTTATGTTAACATGGAAATCTCCAATATGGCTCTGTATATTCTTCATAAAAATTGGCTGACACCCATGTTAGGTCATTAAAAAACACATTTTAGCATAGAGAAATAATAGCTGAATATGAGAGTTAGAAATGTATCTGTGTATCTAGAAATTAAGTAGATATCTGAGTTCAGAAATATCAATTCTACTCCCAATTTATAACTAATTTCTTATGAGTCTTGGGAAATCATTAGGCATTTTCATTCTTTTGCATCATTGTTTACTAAGTATTGCAATGTTTGCAGAAATATGATACAGCAATTTACTGAAATTATGGGAAATATTAATAAATTATATGTGTGAAAAATTTAGTATTAAAAATTATAAATTTTGGAGGGGAAGCAGCAGGTGACATAGTGGCTAAGGCACTGGACTCCCATGTGACTGACCACAGTTTGAATCCTGGACCCAGCAGCTTGAAAATCTTGCTGGGTGCAAGGGCGTGCATGCTCAAAATAAAAGGAGGAGAATGAAGAAGAAGGGACTGTGGTGTGGCCATCATCCCTGGGAGGGTGATTTCTCACCTTCCCTCTCACCATCTCTGATGAATATATGTGCCCTATGGCGAAAACATTTTTAAAAATATAAATTTTCAAACCACTCTGAAATATTATTTCACACACATTTAGATGGCTACTATAAAAAAATTAACAAGTCTTAGGAAGGATGTGGACATATTGGAACTCTTGTATCTAGTTGGTAGAAATGTTAATGATGCCAACATTATGGAAAACAATATGGTGGTACCTCAAAAAATTAAAAATAACATTACCATGTGATCCAGCAGAGTAGTAGAGGAGAAAAAAAGTAGCACGATAGAGTAGGCAAAGATTTCTTGATTAAGTTCCCTAAAGCTAAGCCAATAACATCAGAATAGATAAGTGGAATTACATCAAGCTAAAAAGCTTCTGCAAAACAAAGGAATTGAGTAAAGAGATAACTTACAGAGAATACACTCACAAATCCTTCGAAGGATTGACAAGCAGAATATATAAAGAAGTCAAATAGCTCACATGAAAAACAAACAAAAACATGAAACTTTTTTTTTTTTGAGAGAGAGAGTATTGCTATAGGGCACATGTGCTCACCAGACAGAGAGAGAGAGAGACAGAAAGAGAGAAAGCAAGAAATCACACCCCCTCCTCCATTCTCTTCTAGGGATTTTGGGCATGCACACACATGCACCCAGAGTGAGTTTTAAGTCGCTGGGTCCAGGAATCAAACTGCAATCAACTACATGGGAGTCCAGCAATGTAACCATTGTGCCATCTGCTGGTACCAACATAAAACTCTTAATCTAATTTAAAAAATAGGCAATAGAACGATACAGACAATTCAAAGACACAGGAATGGCTAAAAAGCATATGGAAAAATGTCCCAAATCTTTTATCATAAAAGAAATGCAAATCAATACCACAATGAGATATCACTTAACCTAAGTATTAATGACTATGATCAAAAAACAAAGAGTAACAAGAGCTGTCAAAGTTAAAAGAAAAGGGAACACTAATGTACTACTGGTGGGACTGTAAATTAGTACAGCCACTATGGAAAAAAGTATGGAAGTTCCACAAGAATCTAAACACAGAATTGCCATATAACCCAGCAATCCTGTTTTAGTGAATATATCCAAGCAACAGAAAATCACTCATTTGGAGGGACATTTGCACATCCTTGTTTTATTTCAGCATTATTCACAATAGATAAATCATGGAATCAACCAAAGTGCCCAACAGCCAATGAACAGAAAGGGAAAATATGGTACATATGCACAACAGAATACTACTCAGTCATAAGAATAACAAAATCCTGTCAGTTGACATAAAGTGGATGAACCCAGTAGATACAATGCTAATAACTGGGACTAGAAAGTGGTGGTGAAATAATCCAATCTATGAAAGACAAATGCAGAATGTGCCCACTTAACATATATCGAAAGTCCACAACAGAACTGAAGGACATGAAAAGTATCGAGATTGGAGTAGTAGATACTAGGAGCTTCATGAGGTGGCAGGATTTCATGAGAAAATGTTGAATGGACAGAAGAATGCATATAAATATGGGGAAGAGGCTATAAGATGGTATATCACAACAGAGTAAACAATAAAGACAACTTAATACATATTTTTAAAAGTAGTAGAATTATTAACATATGTGCACAACATACCCAAAAGAAATGAAAACATGTTCACACAGAAACTTGTATACAGGTGTTTACAGCAGCGTTATTCATAATAGCCCAAACCTGGAAACAATCTAAATGTCTGTCAATTGATGAATGGGTAAGCAAAATGTGGTATATCTATAAAATGAAATATTATTGAGTCATAAAAAGGAATGGACTGATGCATGCTACAATAGGAATGGATCCTGAAAACATTATGTGAAGTGAAAGAAGGCAGACACAAAAGTCTGCTGAGGATTCCATTTATATTAAAGTTTAGTACAGATGAATCTATAGAGACAGAAAGCCAGTATGACTGCCTACTTCTGTGAACACGAGGGGTTTGGAATGTGATAGATGAAGGATATGAGGGTCTGGGGGTAATCAAAATGTTCTGAAATTGATTGTGGTGAGGGTTATATAACCATGAATACACTAAAAACCACTGAATTATACACTTTAAACCAGTTAATTATATGCTGTGAGTTATGTCTGAATAAAGTTATTTTAAAAATGGAAAAAATCCATTAATTTGAAAAGTGTACAACATAATGTAATGTTCAATACTGAAGAAGATGAATATGTGCATATTATTATACACTATATGCATGCCTTTAAAAAGCTATACTATAGCACACAAAGATATATATTGATTGGGCCAGCAGGTGGCATGGTGGTTAAGAAGCTGGATCCCACATGGTCAACTCTGCAGTTTGAGTTCCAGATCTTGAAAAAACATGTCAGACACGTGTGCATGCGTGCCCAAAATCCAGAAAGGAGAATGGAGAAGAAGGGATTGTGGCGTGGCCATCTCCCAAAGTGGTGATTTCTCACTTTCCCTCTCTCTCTGTCTCCCTCCAGCCAGTACACACACCTTATGGCTAAAATCTGGGGGGAAAAAAAGATACACATTGATTATATGTAAACTAGAAATCATAATTTAAATACATATATACATATAATAAAAAATAAAAATGAATGAAGAAAAAAAATTCAAGTACTGTTACCATGTGATCCAGCAGTCTCCCTTCTGGGTAAATATGTAGAAGAATTGAAAGAAGGATCTCAAAGAGATATTTTGCACATTCATGTTCATAGCAGATTATTCATAAAAGCCAAGAGGTGGAAGCATCCAAATACCTACCAATGAAGAAATGGATAAACAAAATAAGATATATATATATATATATATATATACACACACATGAAATATTATTCAGCCTCTAAAAGAAAGGAAATAATTTCATATGTATCTACTAGTCAAATTTACAGAAACAGAAAATAGAATCCTGGTTACTAAGGACTGGCAATGGGAGGAAATAGGGAAGTGTTGTTTAATGTGGTATAAAGTTTGTTTTGCAAGATGAAACATTCTAGAGAGCTACTGCACAGCAATATGAATTACTTAATGCTATGGAATTGTACACTTAAAAGAGTTTAAAATGGGACATATTATATATTTTTTTAACTACAATTTAAAAAAAAAATACCTCTTTTGAATAGGATTAACTTTATGGCTTTATAAGAAAGAAGCTACAGAAGTATAATTCCAGGCTCATCTCAGGATTACCTTCTCCCATCGTGTCTCTTTTATTAACCTGTTTCTACTCCTCCTTAAACGCCATAGTTGGAACACCATTCCTTGTGGTTATGAGCATATGTGCTATTGTGCAGAAACACTTAACTGCCTATAATCAAGCATTTACATTTGTAAATGCATTTATGACAGATTGTTGAGAGTAGGTGCTGATAGAATATGGAAAGGACAAGGGCAGAAGAATAAAGGGTCTCTGATGAAGAGAGAGTAGAGTCAGGTAAAGTCTGATTATTTACCAAAAACTTCATCCACTTAACGCCATGTCAGGCCTGCAAAAATATTTTCTTTTCCTATTTCCTGTTGCCCTGAGGAAAGTTGCTGTTTCCAAAGAAAAAGGCCTTTTATGCATTCCTTTCTAGGGGCAAACAAATGAAACATTGTGAGTGAATACTTTTACAGCTCTTGAGCTCTAGGCCATCAGCACGCTCAGTTTTAAGCAGTATTTTCCTCTTTTTTAAAGTTAAGTCCTATATTTACTTTTTCTTCGTATTTCCACTTCTTCTTTTAGTTCACTGGAGGAACATTATGTTACTTTTATTACAAGGGACCAATGCATCAGTCAGTCTATTTTAAAGTCATCTCAAACACAGACCACTCACCTCCCAGCTTTGTGCTATAAAATTTCTGGAAGAAACTCTGTTCTTAATTTTATGATTATTTTTTAACACATATACCCGAAAAGAGGGGAGTAGTGGCTACCATGAAAACTGAGGAGTAAGTTGGTTACTTAAACAAAAATGGTTACTTGCTGTTGCTCAAACTAGAGTAACACTTGTGCATTTATCAGAAGAGTACAGAACTTTCTATTGAAAAAATCAGCTACTTTTTTGTTTAACTCAGGTGCACTGTAGCACTTCAAGTGTATTTTTAATATGGGAACAATATGAATATTAATATGAATGACATAGGGAAATTTTTTTTGACATAGCAGATGATAGTAAAATACATTAAATTGATATGATTTATATTACCTTATAAGAAATCATAATTGAAATACAGTGTCTATATATACATATAGTATGTATGTCTTTTCAGCCAATAAAATACATTAAATTGACATGATTTATATTATAATATAATACATAATATTACAATAGAGTATATATATTACAATATATAATATATATACTCTATTACAATAGAGTATATACACATACTCTATTGTAATATATATAAAATATATGTATACATATTTATATATTATATATAGAGTATATTATATATATAATATATAAATATGTATATATATATGGAAATATTTGGGGACAGCAGGTGGCGTGGTGATTAAGGCGCTGGACACTCCCACATGGCCAACCAGGGTTCAAGTCCTGAATCTGGTGGCTTGCTTTCTCACTTCCTCTCTCTCACTCTCAACCTCTGTCTCTCTCAGGTCAAATTAAAAAAAATAATAAATTAATGAATAAATAAAAATAAAATAATTATTAAAATATTTTAAAAATAGAAATATTTGAAGAAAATGTAACATAAAATTATATAATATTTTAAAAGTTAATGAATTTATTTCTTCCATGAGCAGGGTCTTGCTGTCACAATCCACCCTCTGCTTCTGCTAGCCTCGGGTCATGGGTACACTTGTGGTTGGCGTACTCAGGCAGGTCTCTAGGCACAAACACAGAACTTTCTTATGTGAATCAGCCTCACAGAACATTGTGTTTTACTCCTGTCCCATTGTCCAACCCCAAGAATACTTTGCGATCTTGAGGTCAAGAAAGTATCACTAAGCAATGTAGGAAACCCAGCACATAAAATTCTAAAAAAAAAAAAAAGAGAGAGAGAGAGAGACAGAAACATTATTTATAAAACTTAAAACAATATAAGCAAAGCTATAGGTGAACTAATCACAGAGTTCCTGCAGATTAGTTTAAAAATGACAAAAATACAAGAAAAAAATTTTAAAATGCACAAGCAGTTAATGAAAGAGAAAAATGTGATTACTAAAGTAAGAGAAGTTACTCAATCCCAGAGTTCATAGAGCTTCTTGGATGTATAGATATGTATCTTTTTAAAATTTGGAAAAATGTGAGTCATTATTTCTTGAGATATTGACTATTCTTTTTTTCTTTCTTTTTTTTCTTTTTTTGAGAGGTTTTTTGCTATAGGGTGCGTGCGCTCGCCAGACAGACAGAGAGAGACAGAGAGACAGAAAGGGAGAAATCACCCCCCAGGGGGCATGGCCATGCCATAATCCCTTCTCCTCCATTCTCCTCTCAGGATCTTGGGCACGCATGCACATGCGCCCAGCATGAGTTTTAAGCCACTGGGTCCAGTACACGAACCACGGTCAACTAAGTGGGAATCCAGAGACATAGCCATTACGCTAACTGCTGATCCCGAGCCATACTTCTTTGTTTGCATGTCTCAGGATTTTTTGTCAAAAACTGCACATTTTTAATATAATGATATGCTAACTCTGGAAATCAAATTCTCCATTCTCTCCAGAATTTGTTGATTTAGTGTGGTGTGGTTGGTAGTTGTTTTACTGAATTTTTGAAACTATTTTCGTGAAGAATATATTCTTTATCATGTGTGTTTTGAAAGTCTCTGTTATTTTTGTTTAGTCGTCAGCTGATTTCTTGATGGAGATTTCCCTAAACTCTTGAAGCAAAACAAATAAAAATTGTCAAAGCAGAGAAAAGAACAATAAAAAGGGGGAAAGGAAAGAAAAGAAAAAAAAAATTATACTCTCCAGGTCATTTGAAGGTTGGTACTGTGGTTCAGATACTCCTTCATTGCTTATCTGGTCTGTTTAGGAATCTGACATAGCCTTCACTTCCTGCTATCCTTGGGTCTAAAAACCAGTAAGAGGTGAAATGTCACGGTCTTCTGAAGTCTTTTCTGAGCAGGCATTGTGTCCTTGGAATATGAATAGCTGCATGAGTTTCCCGTCATTGGCAAGAGATTTTCTAAGTCCTTGTTTCCCCAAGATACTTCTCAACTTTTTCTGCCTGGATTGTTGTATGTCTATTGTTTGCCCCAACTGTTATTTTTGCCCCAGTTGACAGAAGCTTATACTTCAGTGCCAGTGTTTAAGAGGACCAACTTCCATGTATTAGGAGTATACAATGTTTTAGAAAAACATCCTTCACTTCTCTGCCTTGAGCAGAGAAGTGAAACAAAGCAGGTCCCTGTGTCAGTCCTTCAAGAAACCTAAAGACAGGTTAAAAGAGAAAAAATATCATCTCTGGTGTTAAAGCAAAATTAAAATAATGGAGTCTGGACCTGCCTCAGCAAACAAAACCAAAAACCTTAAAAAGAGCTTAAATTTAAGGTTTTTTTTTTTGGGGGGGGGAGGGAGGAGAGGGTTTTGCTACAGGGCACATGCGCTTGCCAGAAAGACAGAGACAGAGAGACAGAAAGCGAGAAATCACCCCTCAGGGGGGATGGCCACGCCACAGTCCCTTTTCCATTCTCCTCTTGGGATCTTGGGCATGCATGCACACGCGCCCAGCGTGAGTTTAAGCCACCGGGTCCGGGACTTGAACCGTATTTGACGACATGGGAGTCCAGCTCCATAGCCATTACACCAACTACTGGTCCCGTAAATCTTGCTTAAGTTTTAAGGGTGAAACTTGGTCACTTCAGATACATGCCTATGTTAGACAAAATTAAGGTTTTAACCCCAGTTAATCAGAAGTAGCCAACTATTTGTTTATATGATTAGGGATTTTTCCAATAAGCTACCTTAAAAAGGCACTTTTATAACTGCTAATCATACAGGTTATTTCCCTTTACTTTCTCATTTTTCCAATAAATATTAGGTCATTAGGAAAGTATATTTTTAGCTTCTTCAGTTTTCCAATTAATATTGATACTTACCTCTGACATTTCCTCATTGGAACACTGTACTTCTTTTAGTCTGATATTCCCCAATTCATGAATTGCTTCTTATTCATATGGACTCTTTAAAAATTTTTTTTGTGCTTCGGATTTTTCTTTATTGCTGAGAATGTGGTCCACTCAGCTCCCTCTGGAAACATGCTCCCCTGTCAGGAACGTGGAAGTCTCTTTAAGACCTCTGTTGTTCTGTAGAGAGGAGCAGGGCCACTGAAACAGAGTTTAAAAAAATAAATAAATAAAATACTTATGGCAATTTATCTTAACCTTGCCCTGCTCCTCTCCCAGGTTTTTGAGTGTTTCTTGGGAGGGACAGGAAGTTCACAGTCTGTTTTTACTGATCAACTTTACCAATGATTATATAAAAATTATGTTTCTGTGCTTCATCAGAAACTGCATAGCATTTCATCTAAGGTTTTCAGATTTTACCCCTGTTCATTGTCTTTGAGTTACTTTTATCTCTTTTTTATGTTTAAATAACTGATAAGTATGTAGATACTATCAAATAATGATTTTGACTTTTTTTTTTATAAGAGAAATTTTTGCTATAAGGTACTTGCACTCACCAGAGAAACACACAGAAAGTGAGAAATCACTTCCCAGGGAGGTTGGCCATGCTGCAATCCCTTCTCCTCTATTTTCCTCTTGGGATCTTGGGCACACACATCCAGCCTAAGTTTCAAGTCAATGGGTCCAGGACTTGAACCGTGGTCAAGTCCAGCAACATAACCCTTGTGCAATTGCTGGTCCCATGATTTTGACTTTTTGTCCCCTCTGGAAAAAGCAGATTTTTTTCCCATTTGAAATTTATCTTAAAATTCCTTTACTACATCTAGTATTTCTTCTATTTGATCTTTTCCTATAAAAGGTTATTTTTATATTTTCATAAAGTTATTTTTATATATATATGAGAGTCATGATTTTTTATAAAATTTTTTCTAAAGATTATCTGTTAACAATTATAAATGCAAATATTCTAAATACAAATATTAGCTAATACAGTTTGGCTAATATGATACCACATATATGCCAGAAATACAAGCCTGATTTAATACTACGATATCTACTAGTACATATCTTTTTTTCTCTTTAAATTTATTTTTTACATTAATTCACTATACATCATTACAGCATACAAATGAATTTTCCATCCAAAATACACTGTATATTGGCTCAATCAAGCACATCAACATATACGTTATCAGCAAATAATTTTCCATTTCTTATGTCTTGTATACTTTGTTTTTTTGTTTTGTCATCCTTGATTCCCTCCCATATTGTCTCTGGTATCCATGGTTGCTTTCTATGCCTTTCCCCGCCCCCATTTAATTGATTTGCTAATGAACTTAATTAGTCTAAATATTTCCAATAGCTAGCACAGCTGATATATACCTATACAGGAACCCAAGTCTGACTTTAGGCATAAACCTCAGTGAGTAGAATGAACATACTATAAAGTAGTACCTAGCTGGAGCTATATCTTACTGCAATCATCAAATATGCATTTTTTTAAAATTTTGATACGAACAGTTTTACTGTTTTTTTTTCTCCTGAAACTTTTTTTAAATTACTTAACATTCATTCCCTGAGCATCATCACAACATACTAAATGTGGTTTCCCATCTAGAATAAACTGCATAGTGGCTTAATCATGCATGTTATCATCAATAATATTCCATTTCTACTTTCATATATATGTATATGTATATATATGTATTTTTTACCCCATGTTCGACCCTCTGCCCTTTCCCACTCTCGTCTTACACTATCTCTGCTACATACAGTTGTCTTCCATTCCTTTTCCCCCAACATTTTGTTGATCACACAATATCACAAGTAATCTAACTACTTTCAATAGCAAGTTCAGCTGGTAATTTCAA
>NW_006160056.1:1000239-1009827 GCF_000334495.1 Tupaia belangeri chinensis
GCCTTCATCTCTAACAGTTCCATCTGATTCTTTTGTAAAGTGTGAAATTCCTCTTTTAGATCTCGCATGAATTTCCTCACCTCCTGGAACTCGACAACTTCTTTCTCCCTCCTCTTCAGCAGCTCATTGTCTCTCTTCTCTTCCATCTCTGTTAGTTTTGCCATTATGAATGTTCTGAATTCTTTATCAGACATTTCCATGAATACCATTGAACTGTGTGTGGATGAAGAGGAGTTATCCTTTTCCCTTGTAGGAGAGGTATTTTCCTGCTTTCCCATATTTCTTGTGGTCCTTCAGTGATTTCTAGTCATCTGGTTGATGGTCGGTTTCTTCCCAAACTTGGAAGTTCAATCTGAGCATCGAGGAGTGTGCAGAAGAGGAAACAGAAAGAGAGAAACGACAGCAACAACAGCAAAAAACAAATAAGAAACAGAAAAACAGAAGAAAAAATGAAGATAAAAACTTTTCAATAAAACTAAAAAAATTAATATTTAAAAAAATTTCAGTAAAAAACAAAAATTGGAAAACCAAATTCTTAGAAGCAAAAATTTTTAAAAAGAGATAAGACAGAGACAGAGACAGAAGTAGAGAGAGACAAAGACAGGTACAGAGACAGGAGGCTTGAAAGGGGTCTTCCTACCATGCGAGTTTTGTGTGCTGGAGGCTGAATTATCAGTGGGAAATCTTGATTTCTGTTTCCCCAAAATGGCTAGTTCACAGAATCCATGAAGCTGTGTCTTCAAGAAGGCCTGTTCCCTTTGCCTTTCCATGCAAGTTTTGTGTTCTGGAGGCCGAATTATCAGTGGGAAATCTTGATTTCTGTTTCCCCAAAATGGCTAGTTTGCAGAATCCAGTCTTCAAGAAGGCCTGTTCCCTTTTTCTACTAGTACTTATCTTCATATTACAACAATTAAGGAGAGAAGTCATATGATGTCTTTCCTTCACAAGTTTACATTTTTTATTTTTTTAAATTTCATTTTCTTTTATACATCCAATCACATGATTATTTGGCTTACAAAATGAATATTTCAACAGGTGAACATTTCTTCCTAGAACAGTTGATAAAACTACAAAATATCTTCAACAGATAATACCACATTTCCTTGTGCCATTAATGCTTTGCCTCCCTATTTTTCTTCTAAAAGTCCTTCCTCAGACCCTACTCCTTCACACAAACCATATCTGGTATTTACATCTATATACTGTGTTTCTATATCCTTTAGTCAATTAGTTTCAGTCATAGAGTGCAGACACTCGGTAAATATTAAGTGGGGACATACAATGCCTCTCCTTCATAACCTGGCTTGCTTCACTCAGCAGTAAATCTTCCATATTCATCCACTTCTTGTCAAAATCCAGGGTTTTGTTGTTTTTATGGATGAATAGTTTTCCATAGAGTATATGTGCCACAGTTTTTCTACCCATTCATCTGTTTATGGGCATTTGGGTTGTTTCCATGACTTAGCAATTGTGAATAGTGCTGCAATAAACATCGATGTGCAAGCACTTTTTTGATTAAGTATTCTTCTCCCCTTTGGGTAGATACCAAGGAGTGGGATTGCTGGATCGTATGGTAGTTCTATTTGCAGATTTTTTTTTTTTAAGACTTTTGAGGAATCTCCAAATTGTTCTCCACAGTGGCTGGACCAATTTTACATTCCCACCAGCAGTGTAAGAGAGTTCCCTTTTCACCACACCCCCACCGGCACTTATCCTTTTTTGTTTTTTTGTTTTTATGTGTTTTTTTTTGTTTTTGTATTTTAAAATAACTATTTATTTTATTTTTTATTTATTCATTGATTTTTAATTTGACCAGAGAGAGACAGAGGGTGAGAATGAGAGAGGAAGTGAGAAAGCAAGCCACCAGGTCCAGGACTTGAACCCTGGTCGGCCATGTGGGAGTGTCCAGCACCTTAACCACCATGCCACCTGCTGGTCTTCCTTTTTTGCTTTTTAATCTTAGTCATTCTGACTGGGGTTAGGTGGTATCTCGTTGTTGTTTTGAACTGCATTTCCCTTACGATGAGGGATGTTGAGTATTTTTTCCTATGCCTTTTAGCTATTCATATGTCATCTTTAGAGAGTGGTTTTTTCAACTCATTCTCCCATCTTTTAATAGGATTGATTGTCTTTTTCTGGAACACCTGCTTGAGTTCCTTGTGAATTCTGGTTATCAGTCCCTTATCTGATGCATAGTTTACAAAAATATTTTCCCATTCTGAGAGCTATCTATTCACATTAATTACTGTGTCTTTTGCCATGCAGAAACTTCTTAGTCTGACGTAATCCCACTTGTCTATTTTGGGGATTACCGATTGTGCTTTGGGGGTCTTATTTAAGAAGCCTTTTCCTACCTCAAGGTCTCCCAGAGTTTCCCCAGTGTTTTCCAGGAGCAATTTTATAGTTTGAGGTCTTAAATTTAGATCTTTGATCCACCTTGACTTTATTTTTATCAGAGGTGAGAGGTAGGGGTTCAGATTTATCTTTCTGCAAGTGGAAATCCAGTTTTTCCAGCACCATTTGCTGAAGAGGATTTCCTTTTCCCACTGGATTGACTGGTACCCCTTGTCAAAAATCATTTGACTATATGTTAGAAATTTATTTCTGGGGACTCTATTCTGTTCCATTGGTCCACATGTTGTTTCTGTGCCAGTACCATGCTGTTTTGATTACCATAGCTTCATAGTATATTTTTGGGTCAGGGGTTGAGATGCCACCCAGTCTACTCTTCTTGTGAAGAATTGCTTTGGCACTATGGGGTCTTTTATGATTCCAGACAAACTTTATGATTGTCTTTCCTAGATCTGTGAAGAATGTGTCTGATATTTTGATTGGCATTGCATTAAATATGTAGATTAATTTGGATAGAATTGCCATTTTGATTATATTAATTCTTCAAATACAGGAATATGGGATATCCTTCCACGTTTTTGTGTCTTTTTCAATTTCTTTTTTAACTTCTCGTAGTTTTCCTTGTGGAGGTCTTTAACTTCTTTGGTTAGATTTATCCCTAAGTATCTTATACTTTTTGTGGCTATGGTAAATTGAATAACTTTTTTCAGTTCTATCTCAGTCTGCCTGTTGTTCATATATAGAAATGCTGTAGATTTCTGGATATTAATTTTGTATCCTGCAACTTTACTGTAATCATGTATTACTTCCAGAAATTTTTTTCATGGAAACCATTGGGTCTTCTATGTATAAAATCATCTCATCTGCAAATAGAGTTTTACCTCTTCTTTTCCTATTCATATGTCTTTTATTTTTTCCTCTTTTCTGATTGCATTGGTGGCGACTTCCAGGACTATATTGAAAAGGAGTGGAAAAAGTGGGCATCCTTGTCTTGTATCCATTTTTGGTGGAAAAGCTTTCAGCTTTTCTCCATTCAGGATGATGTTCGTTATGGGTTTTTCATAGATAGCTTTGATTGTGTTGAGAAATGACCCTTCTATGCCAATTTTTTCTTTGAGTCTTGATCATGAAGGGATGTTGTATCTTATCAAATGCTTTTTTTTATCTTTTTTTTTTGGGAGGGGGTTTCACTATAGGGCACATGCACTCTCCAGAAGGACAGAGAGACATAGAGACAGAAAGCAAGAAATCACCCACCAGGAAGATGGTCACACCGCAATCCCTTCTCCTCCATTCTCCTCTCAGGATCCTGGGAATTCACGCACATGCGCCCGGTGTGAGCTTTAAGCTACTGGGTCTGAACCATGGTCGACTACGTGGGAGTCCAGCGACATAGCCATTACGCTAACTGCTGGTTCCCTCAAATGTTTTTTCTGCATCAATTGATATGACCATATGGTTTTTATCTTTCTTACTGTTAATATGGTGTATTACATTTATGGTTTTGCATATGTTGAACCAAACTTGCATTCCTGGAATAAAGCCTACCTGATCATGATGTGTAATCTTTTTTATAAGTTATTGGATACAATTTACTAGTATCTTGTTGAGAATCTTTGCATCAGGGTTATTGGTCTATAGTTTTCCTTCCTTGTCCTGTCCCTATCTGTTTTAAGGATAAGGGCAATAGAGGCTTCATAGAATGAATTAGGGAGAGATTCACCCTTTTGAATCTTTAGAAATAACTTGAGCAGAATGGGGGTTAACTCTGCTTTGAAAGTTTTGTAGAATTCAGAGGTGAATCCATCAGGGCCAGGGCTTTTCTCTATTGGGAGGTTATTTATTACTGATTCAATCTCCTGGTTTGTTATGGGCCTATTCATACTTTCTATATGCTCCTTGCTCAATCTTGGTAGATTATACATGCCCAGGTATTTGTCCATGTCATCTGGAGTTCAGGGCAGAGACTAATAGAATCACTGAAAATTTTACAACACAGTGGTGGCAGCGTATCAAGTTATTATGGGGACAGGTAGAAGGGACAACATAGCCTACACTGAAAGGGAATTGGAGGTTAAGAGCAGTGGTGGCTGACCTGAGTTGTAAAGGGTTAGTAGGGATTAGCTGGGAAGGGAGGCAGGGGCATAGAGAACAAATACAAAAAAACAGTGTAGTTGTGGTGTTGAGTATAAGGAGCTACCAGCAGATTGGTGTTGCTGGTGATGTCATGGGAGGAAACGAGGGTAGAGAGAGGTGGGACATCAATCACAGCCTTGTAGGCCAGGTTGAGATGCTGGAATGTTGTCTATGGCAGTGAGAAGCTCTTCGGGAGTTCCAAGCAGACTATAATTACACCTTCAAGCTTGCTCACCCCAAATGGGAAGGAGACAGTTAGGAGCTAATCCCAGTAGTTCAGTTTAGTCAAACTATGGTGAAGGCCTGACTTGACTTGAGCATTGGAGATTTTTTTTTTTTTAAATAAGATTTTGGCCATAGAGCTCATGCACGCATTGAAGAGAGAGAGACAGAGAGAGGGAAAGGGCGAAAGCCAGCCACCAGGTTTGGGACTTCAATTGTGGTCAGCCACATGGAAGTGTCCAGCACCTTGACCACTGTGCCATCTGCTGATCTCCCAAACTATTCTTAATAAATGTAGTGAAATAGACAACCCTACTAGGCCAGCACTGGGGTCTAGTGGTTAAGAAGTCTGGGTCCCACATGGCCAGCCAATTAAAATCCTACCCCTGAGGCTTGAAACATATTGGGCCCTTATTCCCACAGGTTCAAAAGCCAGGCAGGATAGAGAAATAGAAGTTAAAGGGAAGGCCATCAGGTGGCATGGAGGGTAAGGCAGCTGGATCCATATGGGCAACTGCACAGCTCAAGTCATAGATCCAATGGCTGAAAAACATGCCGGGTGGGTACATGTGGGTACCTAAAATCCCAAGAGGAGAATGGAGGGGAAGACAGTAAGGCAGAGTTATTTATCTGAGGGATACTTTCTCACTTTCTCTGTTGCTGGGGTCTAGCCTTGGTGGGGGTGGGTTGACTCGATGGAGGTGGCGCAGGTGAACAGAAGACAAAGGTCTCGGTGCCTTTTCATGCATGTCCTGAGTCGAACACCCCTCAGAGATCGCTTTCTAAAGAGTGACTCCTTCTAGGAATCATCATGCGTTTTTATTAAAAATGTGTTACATGCAAGTAAATAGAAGAGGGGCTACATGTTTTAATTATCAGCTCATAAAATTTTAACAATAGAGAACATAGATTCTATTCAGGGTTGGATTAAGGGTGGGTCTAGTGCAGTTCTGCAATTATTTGATATAGGTGGGTCTTCATGGAATGTAGTTTCGGGAAAATGACTCCAGCAAGCAGAAATAATTATCAGCTGATGTGGCGCAGCAGCCATCTTGTAATTACCGGGAATAGTGCTGAAAAAAAAAATAAAACTCAAGTATAGATATTAGTTTTTATGAATCTTAATAAAGAATAAAACTTGTATAATTGTATAAGGATTTAAAACTTAATTCAAAAAACCCTAATATATCTTAAAGGGGTAAAACTTACTGTTTACTAGGTAAGGGCGGGGATAGCCTTTTTAACTGGCGGTAAAGTGACTAACAAGTTAATAAAGAACTTTAAGGTAAGTTTGTGGCATTCTATTGTGCCTGTGGTGCCACTGTTATGTATTTTGTTAAAACATTAGCCATAGTGGGGCGAGAGTGCCCTGGGCCCATTTTGGCCTGAAAGATTATTCTCAAGCTTATGTTAAATGTATTTTAAAGGGCCTTCCAAAGGTCAAAAAAAATTCTGCCTAAATGTGACTTTATCACTTCTTCTATTGTGACTGTCCAGAGTAAAACATTGTTATTAACAATAGGTGGTCAGAGTAAAGGGGAGTAGTCAGGGGACTTTCTGGAAAATTTTATCATATACTCAGAATATATAAGAAAACTATGTAATTCTTTTATAGTATATCAGGGAGTCAGAGGGGAGTCACTTCCCAGCAAGGTTACCACAGTTTTCTAGAACAAATAGCAAGCAACCCTGCTGACATGCTAATTTGACCTAAGTTTTATTCCTAGGTCGGGGGTGGTACACAGCAGCTGCCTTGCCAACATACTGGCCCGACCTAAGAGGTAAAAGTCAAAAGCTCAAGACAAATCCTGGGGCCCTACCGGGTCAGACTCCTCCAAGCCAGTCTGTATCTCTTGATTAGAGAATTTAATACATTAACATTCAATATCATTATCGATGTTACTGGACCTGCCTCTGCGTTTAAGTTGGCCATTGTCTTAGTTGCCCTTTATTCCTTTGTTTCTGACTGTTACTTCTTTGGTTTTCCTGGAACAGTACTTTCTTCAGTGTTTCTTGGAGTGCTGGCCTGGTGTTGGCAAATTCTTTCAGGTTTTTTTTTTGTCTGAGAAGATTTCAATCTTTTTTTACCATATGAAGGATAATCTTGCAGGATATAATAATCTTGGTTGAAATTGTTTCTCTCTTAACACTTTCAATACATCTTCCCATTCTTTTTGTGCTTGCATTGTTTCTGTTGAGAAGTCCGATGTTAGCCTGGTGGGGTGACCTTTGTAAGTCACTTGTGTTCCTCTCTTGCCAGTTTTAGTATCTTATCTTTATCTGCGGTCTTTGCCAGTCTGGCTAAGATGTGCCTTGGGGAAGATCTTCTTGGGTTGATTCTATTTGGGGTCTTTTGTATTTCTTGGGTCTGGATGTTTGAGTGCCTCTCTAGACTTGGGAAATTTTCTTCCAAGATTTCATGGAATAGATTTTCCATGCCCTTATTAGTTTCTTCGTATTTTGGGATACCAATTATTCAGATACTAGGGCATCTAATGGAATCTAATATTTCTCGTATGTTATCCTAGTATTTTTTTTGTTATTTTCTCTATCTTTTTGGTGATTTTATCTAGGTCAGAGGTTTTATCTTCTACATCAGAGATTCGATCTTCAGCATGGTCTGTTCAACTTTTAATACTTTTGAGAGAGTTTTTGATTACAGACTTGTATTACAGACTTCATCTCTAATAGTTCCATCTGGTTCTTTCTTAGCATGTCCATTTCTTCTTTCATATCATGGAAGGACTTTCTAATCTCCTGTAGTTCATTGTCTCTTTTCTGTTCCAACTCATAGAATTTGGTCACCATGAATGTTTTAAATTCTTTCTTGGACATTTTGGTAATATTATCTGTTTTTTTCAAGCAATGGAAGGGAGTCACTGTGTTCTTTTGATGGAGACATATTTCCTGCTTTATTCAGACATGAGGCTCTTCTACTTCTAGCCATTGGGAAATGTATTCACTTTGGAATACCTTTTAAGAGAACATTTCCTCAAATAGGAACAAATGTGTTTTCCCTTTCGCTGTGGATTGAAGACTGCCAAAGTGTCTCTTCTGCTGTGTTTAGCAATGTGATCTGAGGAGGAGTATTCTATTCAGGTGTATGAAGAAAAGTATCTCCTTTTTTGCAGGTGGTTCAGTGAAAGGGAGGATCCCAGAGAGTCTTAAAATACTAGAATATTTCAAAACTGTAATTCTAGACCTATCTAGACCATCCAGGAGGGCGGAGAAAGAGGAAGAGAGGACCAAATAAGTGGGAAGAAAGTAAGAAGGAGAATAAGGAAAAAGTCACGTGCCATGTACTAGCGTTAAGTGCGATTTTGCTGGGGTTCTGAAGATGGAAGTGGGGTGGCTGTAGAGCTGAGGGTGTTCCTGTGTGGTAAGAAGAAGTGAGAAATTTACAAATGAAAGAAAAGGAGAAGGAAAAAAAAAGCTTCCCTGGCTGACAGAGACAGGGGTTTCTGGCTTGGGGATGCTGGGGCTGGAGCTGGGGTGGGGGCCCTGCCTCAGTGTCCCTTAGGCCCAGGTTCTGAAGATGGAAGTGGGGGGGCTGTAGAGCTGAGAAAAAAACCTGGCTGGCTGACACAGGGGTCTCTGGCTTGGGGATGCTGGGACTAGAGCTGGAGCGGGGGCCTCAGTCTCTCTTAGGCCAGGGTTCTGAAGCAAGTTTACCTTTTTTAAAGAATTATTTTATTTAACTTTATTTATCCATTTATTTATTTATTTCAGTTTGAACAGAGAAGTACAGAGAGAGAGAGAGAGAGAAAACAAGCCACCAGGTTGGGACCTGAACCACGGTTGGCCATTGGCCATGTGGGAGTCTAGCCACCATGCTACCTGCTGGTCCCCAAGAGTTTACATTTTTCAGGTTAAAGCATAAGTTTCAGAAAGGTGAAATCATATCTCATAAATATCAAATGTATATGCATTGAATATTTTATTCTACACATTAATGAGTGAATCAGTCACATGTTAAAACTAGTCCAGATAGCTTTTGTGTTGTTGCTCTCCCAAATCCATTTTTTAAGTTTATATATTTATTTATTCTTCTATGAGAGAAAGAGAGAGACTGAATAGGGTCTTGGTGCCACTGTCCATCCCCAGCCTTAGTCATTCCCAGACCATGGACATGCATGGGACCTGCCAGCATGCTCAGGGAGGTCTGCAGAAGTGACCTGAAACCTTCCCATGTGGGTCAGCCTCACGGAGTGTCACATTTTGCCACAAAGACACTGACCAGCCCCACCAGAGAATATTTGTGGAGTTAAGAATTCACAGGTAATTTGGGGTAAGCCAGGTGGTAAGGTAGTTAAGGCAGCTGGACCCATATGAATGACTTTGTGGTTCAAGCCCCAGACCTGGTGGCTTGAAAAACACACTAGGGGGACCAGCAAGTAGTGTGGTGACTATGGTACTGGACTCCCACATGGCCAACTGTGGTTCAAGCCCCATCAAGCCCCAGCTAGTTTTCTCACTTTCTCTTTCTCTCTCTCTCTGGTAGGTGTGTATGTCCTATAGCAAATTAAGAACTGATAATAATAATAAATAAAATTAAATTAATAATTCTTTCTTAAAAAATAAGAAAAAAGAAAAACACACTGGCCATGTGTACATACAAAATTTCAAGATGAGAATGGAGGAGAGGAGGTTGCAGTGTGACCATTCACCCAGGAGGTGTTTTTTCTCTCTCTCTTTGGTGAGTGCCCATGCATTATAATAAACTTTTAAAAAAAAAAAGAAAAAGAAAAAGAATCCACAGCTAATTTAATAAAAGAATATTATTATTAGATTTCTTGGATAAATACTAAACTGGTTAATATTTCACAGAGCAATACATGATATGGGGTAGAAATTACTTATATCTCTCCTGGGCAAAAA
>NW_006160056.1:1010160-1030520 GCF_000334495.1 Tupaia belangeri chinensis
AAGAAAAATCTCACAAAAAAAAAAAAAAAAAAAAGAACATTCAGTACTCAATTTTGCCTATTTCTGATTTTTGGATAATTTTTCTATTACACCTACGGAGATAAAATGTTAGATTTTTCTCAGGGCTGGCTGGTATTTCACTGAGTATTGTTCTGACATTGCTATAAAACCACATAACTGCAAAAATGTGTTCTCCAAGCTTCTGTCACTAGCAGACTTCCTAATAAACCTGCTATTGAAGATGATTATGATAGCTTCTGGGACTTTATTACTCAGGATCTATATCTGTGATGAGAGGGTCAGTTTTCAGAAGTCAATTAGGAGAATGAGATGACCATAACTTGGTTAATTAAAGAGAGTCATCAAGCATGGATTGAGCGCTAGACTGTGTGGCCTTTTTTGATTCTGGAGTTTGAAATTAAGGAGCACAGTCCTAATACTGGTCTGGGGATGATTGGCCATACTCAGGAATTTATAGGTTAGAAACCAAAATTGTTCAAATGGAAAAACTCTGAGTGAAAAACACGGAAATAAACAGAGACAACCCAAGTGAGAACCAAAAGAGGCCATTTATACAGAGCTCACTAAAGCAGCCATCACTTGCGCTGGCAGAGACGTGAAGGAGCCAAAGCTTTACAGGGAAAACAGAGGAGGCTTCAGGTGTGCTCCGATTGGAGGCATTTGACATGCTAATTAATTAGAAGTAGTGCATCCTATGTAATTGGTTTGGGGGAGATAATTCAGCGTTCTTTTGTTTGTCCTGAGATGGGAGCCAAGATAAAAAGGAAGGAAGCTAATAGCTATTGACCTTGTTATGTTTTTTCTTCCTTTTTTTAATTTACCAGAGGACACATGGGCTCAGGGTAAGGGGTAGGGAGAGAAAGTAAGAAAGTGCTCCTAATAAGTGGTGGTCACACCACGACCCCTTCTCCATTTCTCCTTTTGAATTTCGGGTGTGTGCACACACACATACACTAGTGCACACGCACCACGCATACTTTTCCTGACACTGGATTTGGGATTCCAGTGGCGCAGTCAGCCACATGGGATCCAGCCACCTTAACCACCATACCACCAGCTGACCTCATGTTCTAGTTTTTCTGGGCTGATCATGGCAGAGGTTGTGGGTCGAAATATGACCTGGCTGTTGTCTGTATATTCAGTGTCTCAGTTCCACCTTTGGTCATTGTCTCTCACATGTGTGAAGCTGACCAATTCAGGTAAATCTAGAGAATTGTTTAGTCATCTCCACAGTCAACTGTATTGCAAGGGCCTCTTCAATTATAAAGAAATATCACAAGCTTAGAAGGATTTGGCATCCATCGTCTGCAATATCTAATTAAACTTAGAAAGCTTCTAAATGGTCCTTTCATGAGGGATATAAGATAAAATGGGATAGTCTTTAGTCTAGAATTAAAGAAAGAGCGTTTATCTCTTTTGAGAAAGGTTATGCCCTAAAAACTGGGCCTTGTTTTGGAAAAAATTGTAGCACTTTATGCTGCTGTTACTGAGTGCAAGTAAATGAACTCCTTTTTACAAGGCTTTTGTGTTTTCTGAAAATGTACATCATCTACACATTGTATCAGGACTGAATTACAAGGAGGTTTAGATTTTTTTTTTTGAGAGGTTTTTGCTATAGGGTGCGAGCGCTCGCCAGAAAGAGGCAGAGAGATAGAAAGCTAGAAATCACCCCCCCCCCCTTAAGGGGGGGGGGATGGCCACACTGCAATCCCTTCTCTTTGATTCTCCTCTCTAGACCTCGGGCATGCACGCACACGTGCCTGATGTGAGTTTAAGCCACCGCGTCTGGGACTCAAACTATGGTTGGCTACATGGGAGTCCAGCGACATAGCCATTACGTCAACCGCTGGTCCCAAGATTTAGATTTTTTAAATCTTGGCTGAGGTCCTGGGAAATATAGGAATGCAAGTGAATACATCCTGGGTTATTGCTGTCCTCCCCAGGGGAAGGCAGAAAGGTAGTGACTTGAGGAATCCTTTGGAACTTCAAGAAAGAATTCGCCTCGTGTACATAAATATCACAATTTCATTACCTAGTAAGTCTTTCTCTTTTAAATTCACAGGTGTGGAATGACAGAGCAGAAAAAAAGTGTTTTCAGTCAAGGGTCCAAGGATTCTAGGTAAGGGCTGGAGGGTAGGAAAAAAAATTGATTATTTGAAATATCTACAAACTGTGTGGAATGTTTACTCCAAGGAAGAGGTTGTACAAAGATAAGAGAGTTTCATGTAGAAAGAATAGAAGCCATGTCTCATGGGAATTGATGAGATTTACCACTTATATTTATACAATAGTTTGTCCAACCTGAGTAAAGCAGAATATTGGGTTCTTTTTGCTTCTTTGGAGAATGGTCGTTGATCTGAATGACAAGTTTTGACTTTTTTTTTTTTTTTTAATATGGAACAATCTTTTTTTTTTCTCAGGATCTCTTCTGCTGCCAGAGCTGAGATTAGAATCATGGTAAACCAGCTCCCAAGGCATTACACTTAACCACTGGACCATGGGGCTGGCCTTCTGCATAGTCCTTAAACACTATGCCGTGAGACTAACCCTGTAAGGAGAATTTTTTTATTTTATTTTTTATATTTTTGGAGGAGTTTTTTTTGTTTGCTATAGTGCACGTGCGCTCACCAGACAGACAGAGAGAGACAGAGAGACAGAAAGCGAGAAATCACCCCCCAGGGGGGATGGCCACACCTCAATCCCTTCTCCTCCAGTCTCCTCTTGGGATCTTGGGCACGCACGCACATGCGCCCAGCGTGAGTTTTAAGCCACTGGGTCCGGGACGTGAACCGCGGTCGACTACGTGGGAGTCCACCATTACGCTAACTACTGGTCCCTAAGGAGAATTTTTAAAGGCTATTAATTAAGACCTTGTTGCAATGAGGGAGTTAGTTACTATTACTTACAGCCAGGGAAGCTTTATGGAGGAATAAAAAGAAAACTTTGGATATACTCTGATTGGAGACTGTCAGTGTGTTTGAGAAGCTGGAGGTGGGCTATCTAGAAATGATGTATCCAGTGTTATTAGTTTGGAGACATATTTGGCTTTCTTTGATTGACCCTGAAGTGGAAGCTGAAGAAAAGCAGGGGGAGTTGGCATTCTTGAGCAAGTCTTAATCATTTCAGGCTCATTGTTGTAGCAGTTGTGGGTCAGAGTTACATTGTCATACATCGTCTGGCTATTGTCCACTTGTATTTTCAGTCTCTCAGTAAGTTCAGTGATGGGACCAGCAATTGGTGTAATGGCTATGTCTCTGGATTCCTATGTAGTCAACCATGGTTCGAGTCCTGGACCCAGTGGCTTAAACTCACACCGGGTACATGTGCATGCATGCCCAAGATCCCAAGAGGAGAATGTAAGAGAAGGGATTGCGACATGGCCATCCCCCCTGGGGAGTGATTTCTCATTTTCAGTCTCTCTCTGTCTTTCTGGCAAGCGCACACGCCCTATAGCAAAAACCTCCAAAAAAATTCTTTTTTTGTTCATTTATTTCTTTTATGAGATAGAGAGAGATAGAGATAGGTCCCCCCTTCAGGGTCCCCACAGTGTGATCCATCCCAGTCCCAGCTAGTCCCACATCAGAAGCATGCATGCACACACCCAGTGTGCTCAGGGAGTTCCTGGGAGGCAAACACACAATCTTTCCCATGTGAGTCCAGCTATATTACTGCCACACCACTGCCTTCTCCTGAAAATTCCTTATTGAACTGATAGTTGGACCAAGTCTTGTGGTAAGAGGTATGATTTGGGAATGGTTTCTCTAGTCTACACTTGGTATGTGCCATTTGACCACTGGTCTGAGGGTCACTTAGCCTACTTCTAGTTCCCCTTTCCATCTTCTAGTGACCTAGTGCCCTGAAGCGAGTGCATGACTCCCACATGTTTCCCTGACTTGCCACTGCAGGAGTGTTCCATATTCCCAAAAGGCTATTAGAAACTTCTTTAAAGTTTAAGTCTTTTTCTCCTGTTATTCTTTTAACTTGTCAATAACACTAACACAGTAATCTGCACACACAGGGAGATCAATAAGTGATTCTAACTCATTTAAAGGTGTACCTCATATACACCAAAGCTCAGAGCTTACTCAGAGAGAAACCAGCTCATTAAAATGGTATCATACCAGGTCATCCTTATTATCTCCCCTCCCCCAACTATTAAATGCACATGTTGCTGAGCAGGGTGCTTTGTAGAGTACTTAAAAAGAAAAGAAAATCTATTTTTGATTGTGAGAAAATCTTTAAGAACCAGAGTTTCAAACTGCTTTTGCACCTGAGTAGAATTATAAACTACTCTGCCCCTGACAATGAGAATTAGGCTGCTCATTATCCAGCTTCCTTGTAATCTGGGCCCCACAGTTTCAGGTCTACCCCAGAACTCACAAAGTGCCTGCTGCTATGGCAGTTAACGACTAAAGCACTGAGTTAAGCCTCTGAAGTTAAAAATTCAACATAATTTAAATGAGAAGACTTAGCATCCTCATTTTTAGCCATGGCTCTTTGTAGTCACTGAGTTTAGTTCTATTTCTGTAGCCTACCTGTATTTGCTCACACTGTTATCAGTGGTGGTTAACAACTACTTGTTGACTTAATGCAACCCACCTCTCTGCTCCTTACCTTTCTCAAAGATAAACAAAGCTGTAAAGTGGCTAAAACAGATTTTAATCAGTAATGTACTATTGTAATAGGGAAAAGAGTCCAAAATGAACTCAACATAACTTGGATTTGTAGAGGTGACGGGGTTTTTTAAAGGAATGATGGAGGAAGAGGAAGGGAAATGAACTGGGGATCAGTAGAGTTAGGCAAGTTAAAAATTACAAAAAGTAAAACAAGAAACCAAGAGAAAGAGGGTTGGCTCATATAAAACCTGTCTGGGTTTACTAACTAGTGCCTATCAAAGTTAGTCTCCTATCCTCCCACAAAGACTGAGAGACAGGGGCCCTGTCTTTAGGGGTTGGCTCCAATGAATGAGAAATCCTTTTGATAGCCTTGAGGTTTTTTCCAGGCAGGCACTTTAAGGGCGACTAGTGATATCCTAGGGATGAGACCTTGAGCCCTTAAAACTGAGAGAGTGCTTGTTCCAGTTATTATGAGTTAAGATGAGGTTTAATTGAGAAGAGGTCTCAGAAGAGGCTGCCCAGAGTTTGGTCAAGAGAGAATCTTTGTCAACTTCAATTTTATTGTCAGTGTTAAGGTGAGTGTTCTGATGCCCTCAAAGACAGCTTTTCTATGTAGAAGAGTCCATTTCCGGGTTTACTTAGGTTTCTTTTCTTTTCTTTTTTAAATCGCCCTAGGGTGCCTGTGTTTGCCAGAGAGAGGGAGAAAGACAGGAAGAAAGTATTTGACAGTAGGGTATGGTCACAGCACAGTCCCTTTTCCTGCATTTCTCTATCCCATCAGGATTTGGAGCACACACCCACTTGTATCTGGTGTATTCTTCAAGCTGCCAGGGCTGGGATTTGAACTGTAGCCAGGCATATGGGATCTGACTCTTAACCTCTGGGCTCATGGGACTGGCCCTTAGCTTTTTTAAAAATGAATATGTTATTTACTTGACGCTTTCTAAGCTTTTAATTCTTAAGTCTTTAAGTCTTTGCATTCTTTATAAGACTAGAAAATTTTTATGATTATTTTTAAGAATAATTTTAGAAACTTATTGAATTCCCTTAAACATCTAAGTTTATTAAATTTCCTTTTTTATTTAATATTTTATGTAAAAAGTTTAGTTTTCAACGATACAATCATCTAGTTTAATCAGCCTTTATGACTACTTAGCCCTTATTAATCTCATAAATTAAACTTATAAATACCTGGAATTATATTAGATTTGCCATGATTGTACATAAATTTAGTAAGAATTCAATTTAATATTGCAAGTCTAAATCAATTACATTAGCACACTTTAGAAAATGGAATAAGGCTAATAAGACAAATAAACATAATAAGAAAATATAGTGGCAAATATGCAAAATTCCTTAATGCATAATATTAACACTAGAGATTTTATTTTCTTAAATTTCTTCTTCTTTTTTTTTTTTTATTCGCCAGAAGTTGCGTGACCTTGCTGGAGAGAGATATTTAGAGAAAACACCCCCATGGACAATAGTCACACTGCAATCCTTTCTCCTCCATTTCTCCCTTCTTTCAGGATTTTTGGCACACGCAAGCACCTGGTATGTTTCTCAAACAGCCAAATCTAGGTCTCAAACCACGTGGGATCCAGTCGCCTAAACCACCATACCATGGGCTGGCTCCTTAAATTTTTTACATATAATCCTAATTCTTGAGTAAAAAGACCCTTAGTCACTATGGAAATGCTTATGGTCACATGGAGAAATTTTTGGAGGTATCTCCTAAGACAAGGTTCAAAAATGATTCCCCCTTTTATTCTGTTAAAAAATAAAATGCATATGGGACCAGCAGTTAGCATAATGGCTGGGTCACTGGACTCCCACGTAGTCGACTGTGGTTTGCGTCCTGGACCTGGTGGCTTAAAACACACGCCGGGCATGTGTGCATGTGTGCCCAGGATCCCGAGAGGAGAATGGAGGAGAAGGGATTGCGGCATGACCATGCCCCCTGGGGGGTGATTTCTCACTTTCTGTCTCTCTGTCTCTGTCTGTCTGCCTGGCGAGTGCACGCGCCCTATAGCAAAAAAAAAAAAAAAAACATTAAAAAAAATAAAATGCATAATGTAAAACTCACCACCTTTACCATTTCTAAGTGAAAATTTCAGTAATGTTAATGTATTTACATTGTTGTGCAACCAATCTCCAGAACTTTTTTGTGTTGTATAACTGAAGCTCTATGCTCATTAAATAACAACTCCTCATTTTCCCCTCATCCAATCCTTGAAACCACCATTCTACTTTCTGTTGCTATGAATTCGGCTGTTCCCGATAACACATATGAGTAGAAACACACAGTGTTTGTCTTTTAGTGAGTGGCCTATTTAGCGTAATGTCCTTAAGACTGATCCATGTTGTATGTGTATCAGAGTTTAATCATTTTTTTTTTTAAAGCCCAAGTCTTGCTGTGTTCCAGCTCTCCTCCTCAGCCTCCCACCTAGCTGCTGTTACAGTTGAACACCATCTCACCCAGCCTTTGTTTTAAGGAGAGGCTGGTAATTGAACCCAAGCCTCACATGTGGACTCGTCAGCTGAGCAGCAGTGTCCAGTATATGCTAATGTGGCTGGGCCAGAATTCGATGGCTCATAATGAGAATAGTAAGGAGATCAAATTCAGTCTTAGTTTTGATCACTATGGCTTTAAAAAGGAGTTAGGGGACTGTTTTCCATGATTCGAGACTATGCATTTAAATCACATGCTTCTCAATATAGGCATAAGCTCCTGCTTCTCTCCACAGTTAAGATTTTCCAAGTGGGATGCTTCTTGTTTTTTAATATCTCTGACTTTATAAAACATATTTAACTCTCAATGCATTGTTTTACGGTGTTGTTTATATGGAGGAAAATGTATATTTATATCCCCAAAGCCCAATGCAATATTTTTTTTATCAAAATGATAAGGTGGAAATGTCTTGAGTCATAATCCAAATACAACTGACAGAATACCAGTCAGTGTAGAAGCCCTGACAAACATACCATAGCATCAGTAAGAAGGATGTGACACTTACAATGTTCACAGTGTTAAAGAGAGGACTACAGTATTACCGCATCCAATCCAACATGTAGTTGTAAAAATGTCACATCCCAAAACTATACACATATGCAAGCCCCAGTATCTAAAAAATTGTTCGAATGCTTTGAGTTGATGTTTGGCATATGATATATATTTTTTAGTTTTGCTATAGTGCATGTGCACTTGCTAGAGAGGGAGAGAGAAAGCGAGGGAGAGAGAATGTGAGAAATCATGCCCCAAGGAATCTGGCCACATCATAATCCCTTTTCTTCCATCCTAATTTTGGGAACCTGGGCACGCACGCACACACTCCTTGTGTGTTTCTCAAGCCACTGCGTCCAGGGCTGGAAATACACAGTTGATGATGTGTGATCCAACCACTTTAATGTGCCACCTACTGGCCCCAAGCATTTAATACTTTTTTTTTATTGTGTAAGGGATTGAGTTAGAGTCAGGGTTACTTTAGGATTGGGGTTAGGGATAGGGTTTAGGATTAGGGTTAGGGTTAGGTCTAGGGTTTGACTTAGTGTTAAACTAAGGTTAGGTTTGGGGTTAGAGTTAGAATGTAGGATTAGGGTGAGGCTTGGAGTTAGGTTTAGTGTTAGGGTTTGAGTTAGGGTCAGGGTTAGGTTTGGGTTGGGGTTAGGGTTAGGGTATAGGATTAGGGTTAGTGTTAGGGTTAGGTTTAGGATAGATTTAGGGTTAGGGTGTAAGATCAGGTTTAGGGTTAAATTTAGGTTTAGTGATAAGTTTTGAGTTAGAGTCTATTTATGTTAGGGTTGGGGTTAGGGGTAGGGTGTAGGATTAGGGTTAAGGTTAGGTCTAGGGTTTGAGTTTTCATTAATGATAGGTTAAGTTTGGGGTTAGGGTTGGGGAGTAGTCTTAGGGTGAGAGTTAGAGTTAGGTTTAGTGTTAGGGTTTGAGTTAGGGTCAGGGTTAGGTTTGTGTTGGGTTTAGGGTCAGGGTGTAGGATTAGAGTTAGGCTTAGGTCTAGGGTTTGAAGTAGTGTTAAGATTAGGTTAAGTTTAGGGTTAGGGTTAGGACATAAGATTAAGGTTAGGTTTACATTTAGGTTTAGTGTTAGGGTTTGAGTTAGAGTCAGGGATATGTTAGGGTTGGTGTTAGGGGCAGGGTATAGGATTAGTTTTAGGGTTAGGTCTACGGTTTGAGTTAGAGTTAGGTTAGGTTTGGGATTAGGGTTAGGGTGTAAGATTAGGGTGAGGGTTAGATTTAGGTTTTGTGTTATGTTTTGAGACAGTGTCAAGGTTAGGTTTGGTTTGGGGTTAGGATTAGGGTGTAGGATTAGTTTAGGGTTAGGTCTAGGCTTTGAGTTAGGGTTAGAGTTAGATTAGGTTTTGCATTAGGGTTATTGTGTAAGATTAGGGTTAGGGTTAGGTTTAAGTTTAGTGTTAGGGTTTGACTTAGAGTCAGGTTAGGTTAGGGTGTAGAATTAGGGTCAGGGTTCATTCTAGTGTTTGACTTAGGGTTAGGTTAGGTTTGGGGTTAGGGTTAAGGTATAAGATTAGGGTTAGGGTTAGGTTTAGGTTTAGTGTTAGGGTTTGAGTTAGAGTCAGGCTTAGGTTAGGGTTGGAGTTAGGGTTAGGATATAGGATTAGGGCTAGGTTTAGGTCAAGTGTTTGAATTAGAGTTAGGGTTATGTTAAATTTGGGGTTATGGTTAAGGTGTACTAATAAGGTTAAGTATAAATTTAGATATAGTGTTGGGATTTGAGTTAGAGTCAGGGTTAGGTTAGTGTTGGGGTTAGGGTTAGGGTATAGGATTAGGGATAGGGTTAGTGTTAGAATTAGGATAGGTTTGGGGTTAGGGTTAGGTCTAGTGTAAGATTAGGATTAGAGTTAGATTTAGGTTTAGTGTTAGGGTTTGTGTTAGAGTCATGGTTAAGTTAGGGTTTGGGTTACGGTTTGGGAGAAGGATTCGGGTTAGGGTTAGGTCTAGTGTTTGAGTTAGGGTTAGGGTTAGGGTGTAAGATTAGGGTTAGGGTTAGATTTAGGTTTAGTGATAGGTTTTGAGTTAGAGTCAGAGTACGTTAGGGTTGGGGTTAGAGATAGGGTCTAGGATTAGGCTTAGGGTTAGGTTTAGGGTTTGAGTTAGGGTTAGGTTAGGTTTGGGGTTAGGATTAGGGAGTAGGATAAGGGTGAGGTTAGAGTTAGGTTTAGTGTTAGGGTTTGAGTTAGGTTCACAGCTAAGTTAGGGTTGGGGTTCGGGTTGGGGTGTAAGATTAGGGTTAGGGCAAGATTTAGGTTTAGTGTTAGTGTATGTGTTAGCATGTTATACTTTTTAGAAATGTTTATTTTAATTTGTGTAATGGTTTCTTGTTTACATTTAATTGTTGTACATCTTTGTATCAAGTGCTTTTCAAAGCATATTTGCGGTATGATACCCATATCAAGGTTATTATTATATTCATTGTTTTCAACAAAGAGCACCACATTATGATATGTACCTTCAGTTTTTGCTTAACTAGTTTTTCTTTTTTCAGCTATAAGACTGGTGTCTCTTTACTCTGTTGTGGTATGCCCATTCACCTAGTCTACATGCATTCTGTGTCTGTCAGATGCTTTTTTCCCTCCCTACCCCCATACATTTCCTATTTAAAGTAATTGGCAATAGGCTACTGTTAACGTTTTGGGCTCAAATGCTGTTGGGATCAGTTTACTGACACTAACCAGAAAATGCCTGCACTGTCTCCTCAAAGAAGTGTGCAGCACCCTTAAGAGTGTTGTCAAGTTGCCATCTGATTTGGATTCTCACCTTTTTGTCCCTTACGATATTGAAATATCTTCCTGTCTGAAAATTACAATACATTTTTGCATAGAAAAACATGGTAAAGTAAGTCATGATTTTCCTGGTGACTTAATAGTTTTAAAATCCATTGGCTTTGAACATATTTTGTATTCTTTTCAAATTCTATTTTCTAGGATATCTATCTTCTAACTCTCCTAGAAGACACAATTTTATAATTTGTAATTTCGAATTTTCTTAAACATTAATGGTCTCTAATTAAATTCCAGGCAAACCAATGAATTTGTCTTGGTTTTGCACTCTTGACTTCTAAGATCTTTCTGCTGACACTAGTGCTGCAGTATGATCATTCTCTTTATGTAACTATATTGCCCGTGTTTGCCTTTTAACCCACTTTGTCAAATTAAAAGGCCCTTTGGGATGAGTGAGGGAAATGTTACAATATTTAATGAGTCAAATCAAGGTTTTATTTTCTCTGTTTTAGTAATTACAAGCATAGGGCTGGCCTCGTAGCACAGTGATTAAGCATAGTACCTGGGTAGCTGTAATCCACATGGTCAACGATGATTTGAATCCTGACCTCAGCAGATAAAAAATGTTATCAGTCATGTGTGCATGTGTGCCCCAAGTCCTGATGGGATGGAGAAATAGAAGAGAAAAGATTGCAGTGTGACCATGCTCCATTGGTCATGCTTTCCCTCTTCACCCCATGCTCCCCCTTCCCACCCAGTTCTCCTCCCCCTCATCCAACACAGGCAGACAGAAAGTAGAAAATGAAAGCTTTCTGTAAGAGAGAAAATAATTACTACCAAAGGGTACTCCAAAAAAAACTCCAAAAGTGTACTAACAATAGCAACCTAATCAAAAAATTCTCTTCAAGGAAAGCAAGAGACATTCCCAAAAAGGGTCCCACCCCTGGTAATTCTGGCAAATTCACTTCCAGAAAAGGACTAAAAGTAAAATGACTTCGTTGCCACAGAGCATGTGTGTTTTGTTTTTGAGAGGTTTTTTCGCTATAAGGTGCGTGCGCTCGCCAGACAGACAGAGAGAGACATAGAGACAGAAAGCGAGAAATCACCCCCCAGGGGGATGGTCACGCCGCAATCCCTTCTCCTCCATTCTCCTCTCGGGATCTTGGGCACGCACGCACAAGTGCCCGGCGTGAGTTTTAAGCCACCGGGTCCAGGACGCGAACCGCGGTCGACTACATGGGAGTCCAGCAACATAGCCATTATGCTAACTGCTGGTTCCTGCCACAGATTGTTTTGAATGGTGTTTGTGTATGTGATGTCTCTGGTGTCCCCATGAACAGATTCTTTTCTCCTATCAATCTAAATTTGGAAAGAAAAAAAGAGAATCCATGATTTTTACCATCTGCTCAACTGGATTCCATAAGATGAGACCAAGAATCTGCCTAGTAAAAAGTTTTTATGCTTTTTTTTCTGGGTTCCGTTAACTGTTGGCTTTCAGAAGAGCAGAATGGTTTTGGTTTGTCCCATCTGCATGCCAATTCTGTAGAAGTGAAGAAACTCCCTCCCTCTCTAAGGTTCACTGAAAATTACTGACAATAAGTAGATTAATAAAACAAAAGATATACAAACTTATTTATACACGCATATTCAGGATCCATAGACTATATAAACTCAGGGACTGGCAGTTAGCATAATGGCTATGTCACTGGACTCCCATGTAGTCGACCATGGTTCGCGTCCCAGACCCGGTGGCTTAAAACTCACGCTCGGCACATGTGTGTGTGTGCCCAAGATCCCAAGAGGAGAAAGGAGGAGAAGGGATTGCTGCGTGGCCATCCCCCCGGGGGTGATTTCTTGTTTTTTGTCTCTCTGTCTCTCTCTGTATAGCTGGCGAGCGCATGCACCCTATAGCAAAAACCTCTCCAAAAAAAATTAAAAACAAAAAAGAATATATGAACTCAAAGAAGAGCTAGGCGATTGAAGATTTTAATATCACACAGGCTTGGAATCAGGATATAAAATGATGAGGGGAGAAAATTCTGAAATGTAAATATTATCCTGTATTTCTTGGCCAAGTGTCAGACCTCTAATCTCCTCCTGGTGCTTAGAGGGGTAAGGAATATCAGTGCTTACTTCACTCACGTAAACAAATGTACATCTTTTTTTAAACAAAGGTTAGTTCTTCAAAAATGTAAATTCTTGCAGACTCTCTGAAGAATTATCTCAGAAATATGCCAGAGAAGTATATTTTGGGTTGGCATATTTTGGTTCCCCACAGCATTAAGCCACTGCAAAGTCAATTGAATTTTGGGTGCAAGAGCAATGACATTATTGCTCATGTAAGGAATGTACATATTGCACTCAAATGTTTTATCAGAAGAAGTATTACTAAAACTGCATTTCAGAAACACTTTGAAAAAGCAGTCTTTCTAGACTACTTTCTGCTACTTCCCATTCAGTTGTTTCCATTATTGGCAATAACTTTTGTAATCTAGATCCTGAACTTGGGTGTTCATGAAAGTATTCCACAAACATTTACATACCAGTTAGGCTGCTGTATAATACCAATAAAATGGTGAGAGGCCAGATAAGGCAAACAAAACAGAAAATATAGGAGGGATGTACTTAATATGGAGATTGGAAATACAAGAAAAAAGGAAGTTTGGGAACTTAAAACAGTATGATCATGACTGTCACATGAATGTAAAATGGACATCTTTCAAAGATTTTATTTAACTCATTAATTAATGAGAGAACCATAGATGTCACGATAGACTCATATGAGACTTATATACTCATACATATATAAGCAGTCTGATAGGCTTAAATTAATTTACCAAAAGTGTAAAAGTGGCTTATTCAATGGCTAGCAGACCAAAAGTGTAAAAGTGGCTTATTCAATGGCCATCAGAGAAATTGGTTTAATTTCCTTTAGACAAAATTTGTTTTCATGATTCTAGACATTAATTTGTATTGTTATCAGTTTATTTACAATTCACATTTTTAAAAGTTGCCAGAGGGAGTGTGTGCTTACCAGAAAGAGATAGAAAGACAGAGGAGAGAAAGAGAAAGAGGGAGAAAGCACCCTTCTAGGGACATAATCACTCCACAATCCCTTCTTTTCCATTTCTCCCTGTTTCTGAGATTTTGCACATGTATGTACATGTATAAAATTATAAAATAGCTCAAAGACAATGAAAAATACAGAAAACCTATAGATTCAAATAACAGTAATGGTGTGTTTGGATAACTGCCTAGCTTTCCATAAAAGATAATCCCTTTGGTCCATTTAAAAAGAGAGAAGATACAAGTTTAATTTTTAAAAATTTAAATGTACTTAGAGATTTAAAAAGTAAATATCGATAAATGTTTTTATTAATATTTGAACTGTTATTTTTTCAGAAAAGTTGAAGCATAAGAATCATAGAGTCCTAACAATATTTTTTGTATCTGGTTATACCAGATGGGTCACAGTCAAACATGGTTAAGAATGTAGGCTTCTCAAGTCAGACTGTAGAAGTTCAAATTCTGTCTTCATTACTATTGGATTGTCGGGAAGTCATGACACAGTTTTGCATAGGAAAACATGGAAAAATAAGTCATGACTATCTTGACAACCCAATAGTTACTGGCTTTGAGCAACTTACCATTTTTTTCCTTCTAATTTTCCAGAGGGTATGTGTGCTCACCAGAGGAAGGGAGAGAGAGAGAACAAGAAACATGAGGAATGGTCACGTCACAGTTTATTCTCCTCCATTTCCCCCTCCCCCCCATTTGAGATTTTTGGCATGTATGCATATGTGCCTGGTGTGTTTTGCAAGCCGCCAGGTCCAGGACTCAAACCATATGGTTGGCATTGTGGTATCCAGCTGTTTTAGCCACCAGGCCATGAGCTGGTTCCGGGCAAGTTATTTATTGTCTCTGCAACTCAGTTTCTACATTGCAAAAGTGAGGAAAAATAATTTATATGACCATTAAAGGATTTAATGAGATAATCAATGTCAGGTACTTGACACACAGGAAGCACTCAGTAAATGTTACCTATTGTTTTAGAGAAAGGCTGTTAATGTTGCTAGTGTTCTTTTAAAGAGTATGTATTAATAAAAGCTTATGTAAGTCAACGATCCTTTTTCTGATTCTAGCAATTCCTAGTTCTTGGTAGTTTTCAGTCCCTTACATACTCAGCCCCATCACTATAAATGCCAATCCCATAAGCAGTAGGTATAGGCATTATCAAGAGAATGGGAATTAAAGAGTAGCAAAATATCTCACCTCACATATGCCACTTTGGCTCATTGATTACTTTGAGCTAAAGACAATAAAGAAGAAACAAATCCAACAAAAAGTCTCTGGTCTTCCCTATTTGAGTAAAAATAGAGCATAATAGTTAAGGTGCTCCCCTGTCCTCTGTATAGTAAGCACAAAAATTAATTGCTGGAGACAACTCTAGGACCTTACCTACCTGTGGGTAGAACCAGAGGTATCTACATAACAAGCTGTACTATCTAGCCTTTTTCTTCCATTAGTTCTCCCATATATTTATAGTCCCACAATTGTAAGCTCTGGGAACTCAAAGTCTTTACCCCTTGTCTTGCCACATCTCTAAAATTTATTGTTTTGTGATTTATTGTTAAGATACTATTAATAGATAAGCTCAGGTTTTAACCACTCTTTTTGAGTTAATCATCATTGAGTTCACCTATGAATATATACACTGCACATGCTGATATATTGCTCTTCTCTTGTGAATCTGTCTTTGTCATTATAATTTATAGGCTCTCAGTCAATTAACCTAAGCTAAATAGAAGGGAAAAAAATGGGGACCAGCAGATGGTGTAATGGTTATGTTGCTGGACTTCCACATAGTTGACTGTGTATTTGAATCCCAGACCAGGCAGCTTCAAACTCATGCTGGACATGTGTGTGTGCATGCCCAAGATCCCCAGAGGAGAATGGAGAAGAAGGGATTGTGGTGTGGTCATCCCCCTTGGGGGTGGGGGAGGTGATTTCTCACTTTCTGTCTCTCTGTCTCTATGGCAAGTGCACGTGCCCTATAGCAAAAATCTCGTTAAAAAATTAAAAAAGAACTTTCTTTTTTTTCTACAGAAATAACAGCATTGCCCAACTTCAGCCATGGAAGTCTCATTTTATCATCATTTTATGTCCTTATGGCATCTTAAGACCCACAAATATTCATCTGTTAGCAGTGAATTCTTTCTAGGTAGAGATAAATTGACAGTGTGGAACCAAGGGCATTTCTTGGTTTCTTCCCTGTATCTAGTATTTATTGATAAAATAAAATGTAAAATTACTTTATAAACCCTATACATCAAATGGGGAAAGTAAACATTCTAAGGCAAAGGTGAGAACATACTAATAACAGTTTATACTGGATGATAGATGACTAGGCTAAATTGTATTGCTGAACAATAAAAGTAATGAAATAGTTTTCTTTCTTTTTAAAACAAATTATTAGAGGGTATATATGCTCACTGTGGGGAGAGAAAAAAGGAAAGATAGAAAGAACCCCCATGGGGGATGGATACTCTTTAATCCCTTCTCCTTCATCTTTCTCTCTTTTTGGAATTTAGGGCATGCACACACGTGTACCCTGAATGTTTTTTGAAATGCCATGTGTGAGACTGGAACCACTCAGTTAGCCATGTGGGATGCAGTTGCCTCAACTTCCACACCACTGGCTGGCCCCAAAGTATTAGGTTGTCAGAAAAGTAATGATGTATTTTTTTTCTATAGCTTTATTTATGTATCCAGCCATGTAGGCAGGGAGTTGTGATTTCTTTTAAAATTACACTTAAAGGCTTTTAAAATATGTTATGTTTCTTTCTTTAGAAAAAAATACTTGAAAACCACAGATAAAATTCACTAAAATAGCAGGCTAATGAGTGAACTGTGCTCTCCCCCATTTTTAAATTTTTTACAATGAATTACTTCAATGTTTAATTAAAAATAAAGGGAAGGTCCAGCTGCAGTGGTAATGCTGGGGGCTACATGGGAAGGTTCCAAGTTCGGTTTGCCTCCTGGGTCTACATGAACACACTGGTTGTGCCTGTGGATGTTCCCACCATCCTAGATGGCTTCAGGGCTTTGAGGAGGATTGTGGCATGAGGGTCCTGCCAAGGGTGACTGTCTTGCTCTCTCTCAAGTAATAAATGAACTTTAAAAAAATTAAAATAAAGTCCAAGAAAATAAAATTCTCAAGGCTGCCTTTCAAAAATCTTAGTACAGGGACCAGCAGGTGGTGTGGTGTTTAAGGGTGCTGGACTCCCACATGGCCGACAGTAGTTCAAGTCCTGGACCTGGCAGCTGGCTTTCTCACTTTCTCTCTCTCTCTCTCTTGCTATTGCGCTTGCTCTGTCTCTCTCTGGTCAAATTGAAAATAAATAAATAAAGTTAAATTAAAATAATTTTTAAAAATCTTAGTACAGAGTGAAAAAACAGATATTATAAGGTAATATAAATCATGCTAATTAATTTTATTCATTGAAAAGACATATATATGTATATATATATAAATACTATATTATATATGTTATATATTATAGATATTATACAATATCTTATTTCAAAGAAAAAACTTTCTTTTCTAGAATGCATTTTCACATTAGAGAGTCCCATAGAAGGAAAATAACTATTTCTTATATATTACATATACTATATATAATATATAGAAGGAAGAGGGATAGTAGAGATAGGCAGCATTTTTTTTTTTTTGACAAGATCACTCTGTCACAATCCTGCCCCAACCTCCCAAGTAGCTAGAATTACAGGCACATAAAACCATGCCTGGTATGTTTATGTGGGCTTGGGAACTGAACCCAGGTGTTCCATGAGACTTCTAGCCTCCCAAGCAGTGGTCTTGTCTGTGCATCTATAATTGAATGTTTAATAGTTAAACTTTACATTTTATATATGAGGGATTGGGAGACCTAAGTTTTTATTTATTTTTTTCCTTAAATATTGATAATATTATTGAATAATACATTATTTTGTATTGAATTATATTATTTGCATTGAATAATACATTATTTCCTCCATTAACTTTTTTTTTAGGAGGTTTTTGCCTTATACTGTGTATACTTGTTGGGATGAGAGACAGAGACAATAAGAGGGAGAGTCATGGCGATGCCACAGTTCTTTCTCCATTCTCTTCCTGGGATCTTGGGCACGCACAAACACAGGCATGAACTTCAAGCCACTTGGTCCAGGCCTTGAACAGCAATCGGCCATGTGGGAATCCAGCAATGTAATTGCTATGCCATCTGCTTGCTCCTCCTCTGTTAACTTCTAATACCTCATTTCTCTCTCTAAGATTTTATATATGCATAGATATATACATAGGTATATATAGAGAAATAGTCTATGACTATTAAGAGTGTCTATGACACTCAATTTGTTTATTTCCTCACCAGTATCCTATCATTTTTATTAAGCAGCTTCAGGTAAATTTTATACTAGGCAGCAAAAGTTCAACACTATTCTTTCTCTAAACTTCTTGGAGAGTTTCATGTGTTTATTCTTTAATATGATCTTGAGAGTGAATTTATTGAATGTCATGGTTAAAAGTCTTTGAGCTTCTGATTAGAATTACATTAGATTTAGATTAGTTTGGAAAGGAAGGATGTAAAGTCTTCCCGTTCTGGAAAGTAATGTCTTTCTACATACAGGTATTATTTTATGTTCTTTAGCATTTTTCAAAAATTCTTTTCACAAAATCTTGTAAATCTTTTGTTAAAGTTATTTTCACATATCATTTTCCACTACTATGGATTCAGGCATCTTTTAAATTTTAATTTCCATCTAGTGACTTCTAGTATAAAAAACTATTAACTTTTATGCATTTACCATTAGCCAATTATTAAATTCTCTACCAACACGACTTTTTTTTAACATAAAAGAGTAGAATGCATCTTTATTATACAATATCTTATTTCAAAGAAAAAACTTTCTTTTCTAGAATGTATTTTCACATTAGAGAATGCCATAGTGGGAAAATAACTATTTCTTATAATTTGACATTTGTGGATTTGTGGACAGATTATTTTACAACAAGTGTAATACATTTCAATTTCATGTCTCAGTTCAGAATTTGTAATATTTTGACACATTTACAAGGTGAACCATTTCCCTAAATGAACTTCTCTATATGGAAAAGCTTTCTAAAATTTTCTTCCTAGGATGAAGGATTTCTTCCTGTGTGATATTAGCATTCCTTCATTTTAAAGTTCTCCAGGATATGTAATCATCAGTAGCTGTTATCAACTGAACAGAGAGGGAAGTTTTTGAAAAATTAAACACTAATTTTCTGCAGTCTTTACTCACTACTTAATAGTCTTCCCCTTTGTCCATTATTCCCAGAACAAATATCATGTACTGATAGTAATAAAACCAAATTCTCTTCAAGATACTGATAAATTAAATAGCAAAAGCTCATATATAATGTTTCATTATACGGTGAGTCTTCTGAGAAGTTTGGACACAACTCCATTAACACCCTAGAATTCAGAACTCAGTCTCACAATTTCTTTTTTTTTTTTTTTTCAGAGAGGTTTTTGCTATAGAGCACATGCACTTGCCAGAGAGAGACAGAGAGGCAGAAGGCAGAAATCACCGCCCCCCCCGGGGGGGGTGGCCACACCGCAATCCCTTCTCCTCCATTCTTCTCCCGGGATCTTGGGCACGCACATACACACGCCCAGCGTGAGTCCAGGACTTGAACCACGGTCGACTACGTGGGAGTCCAGCAACCTAGCCATTACGCTAACTGCTGGTCCCAATTTCATATACCTTTCAAGCCTTTTCTTCACTAATTCAACTCTGAAACTAACCATGTGATTAGAAGAGATCTGTCCAATGGACTTATCTGTTATTTCCTCCTCGGTGTGAGTCAACTAGCATGACAGAGCAAGGCAAAAAGGCACACCATTAATTCTTAAGGTATTAGGTCAAAAGGGTCAGAGTTTCCACAGTATGGCAATAGCTTTGCAGAAGCCAACATCATGATAGTTGGAAATAACAAAGCCCAGCAAAGGTTAAAGCTGAGAGTGCCAAGAGCCCTGCCTTGGCAGCTTTCTGTGATGCATTCCCATGAATCCTGGCAGTAACAACTTGTCTAGGGCTCCAGTGACTATAGAGAGCCAGGACTGCAGCCAGGGAGAAGCCCATCACTGAGCAAGGATTCAAATAAGCATCTGGAAGCAGGCCCAGGAGCAGAGCACCAATAACCCTCTCACTAGTCCAGTGGAGAGGTGCAGCCTTGGAACCAGAGCAGTAGCTCGCTGACAGGTGAATGTGGTTCTCTTCCTGTGCTTCACAACATCCTGGGGTGGGTCGGTCCTGGAGAAATGCAAAGACGTGAACAGAACTGACCACTGGGGTTCAGAGTACTAGCGTTTGGCCTCCTTGGGGACTACAGAGGACACTCAGCCTCCAGAGAACCATCATCTCATTCCTCACTATACTAGTTTTGCTTTGTTTTGCTTTTGCTGTAGGGCTCATACACTTGCTAGAGAGACAACCTGATTCAAACTGTGGTCAACTAAATGGGATCCAGCTCCCTTAACCCGGGCACTACAGGGCTGGCCTTATAATTTATTTATAATGTAAATTCTATTGCTTTTGAATATAATCCAGACTTTTTCCCCTGGTCTGCAGTATGTGGCTCCTGCCTAATTCCAACATCATTTCATACCAGTTTGCCTCTGGGACATTTGTTTCCTACTATTTTGCCCCACTAGCCTACTTGCTTTTCCCTGCATTGCTTAGCTTCTTCTCCTTGTTGTTGCCTTGGCAAGAATGCTTTCTCTCTAGTTCTTCCCGTATCAAACACATCTCATCCTGTCACTCCTCAGAGTAGCTTTCCCTGACGAATCTGTCTGAAGACGACTCTCCCTGGAATTCTCATTATTCCGTTTATTTTCTTTACGTCTTTTTTTTTTTTTTTTTTAA
>NW_006160056.1:1030551-1036239 GCF_000334495.1 Tupaia belangeri chinensis
TTTTTTCTTTTTTTTTTTTTTCGTCTTTTTTTTTTTTTTTTTTAACTACGATTATCTTGCTTTTTCTTCATGGTCTGTTTCAGAGTCAGCAAACTTTTGCTTTAAAGGGCCAGATAGTGAATATTTTAGACTTTGTGGTCCATGTGGTATCTGTCACAACTACCCAATTCCACCACTCTGGTGTGAAAGCAGACATAAACAACATATAAACAAAGCATGTGGTTGCGTTCCAGTGGAACTCTGTTTATAAAGGCAGGCAGCAAGCCAGATTTGGCCCCAGAAGCCAGAGTTCGCCACTCCTGGTATAGTGTATCTGCTGTCTGTCTAGTTCATGAGATAAAGAGATCCCATAGATCTTGTTCTCTGTTGGATCCCAGTGCCTATCAAACTGCCTGGTCAATACTTCCTGAACAAATAATCTTTAATTTACTATAGGTCTGAATTCAGCTATCTTTTTAATTTTTTCCTTTAAATCTGAGCATCTACTTTCACACAAGCATGTATGCTTACCATAGACAGAGACAGAGAGAGGGAAAGTGAGAAATCACTCCCTGGAGGGGGTGCGAGTGACCATACTGCAATCCTTTCTCCTCTAGTCTTCTTTTGGGATTTCGGGTATGCATGCACATATGACTGGAATGATGATTTTCAAGTTGCTAGGTTTGAAATTCAAACAGAGTTGGCCATGTGGAATCTAGCACCTTAACCTCCATGCCACCTGCTGGTCTTGATGGTAGTGATTTTTATTTTTGGGTGCTATTGTTAGCAATTCGTGGTATTACAAATATTTACTACTTAGTTTTCTACACTGTGAATAGTTTGATTTACACAGGAAATTCTAGAATGGAGAAGAAGGGATTGTAGCATGGCCATCCCCCCCGAGGGTGGTGATTTCTCACTTTCTTCTCTCTTTCTTCTGTCTATCTGGCACAAACACATGCCCTAAAATAAATAAATAAATAAATAAATAAATAAATAAATAAATGTCCTATTTGTGAAATACTTTTGAATTCTGATACATCAATATTAAAATCATCCTCTATGTTTTTATTTTTATTAATAATTGCCTATTGTATCTTTTTCTCCATCCCTGTATTTTCATCTTTTATTTGTATCTGATAGTAGGCATATAGGTAAGTTTTATTTCTTTAACAAATATGAGAATCTATCTTTTCGTGGGGAAATTTATACAAAATTATTATTCAGTTGGATTTTGTTTCACCCAACTTATTTTGTATTTACTCTTTAGTACACTTTGTTTTGGCCTTCTCCTTTTTTCTTTACTATATATTTTTTGTATTGAGCTTTTTAAAAATTCTTTTTCCCATAGTAATTTATTGTATTACGCAGACCTATTTTAACTGGTCAGATTTAACCTCAAGGTGGTATGCCACGTGAAATAATAGTTATTGCCCAACTTCTAACATTCTTGGGTTTTCTGATGCTGTGAATTCCTGGCCTCTGACTGAGCTAGGAAGCAGAGCTCTGGAGGCAAAATATCCACTCAGATAACAGACCCGAGTCTTTTAGCTATGCTACACAAATGCAGAAGGAATGAGCTAATGAGGAGGAGTGGCAGGAGGAGAAGAATTTCCTCCCTCTGAAAGTGTCTGCCGCAAGAAGGTGGTGTCCAAGAAGGTGGTGTCCAGCCAATTTCCGAGTTGACCTTCTTCCTGCCAGAGGGCTGCATCCATTCCCTATTGCATGGTTCCAGGGCAAAGGTCAAGCATTCATTGGCTATGATTAAAGTTGTTTGAACCTTAACATCTGCTTGTGATTAGTATAAATCCTCCCAAGATTCTGACATATGATAAATTCTAATCCTTAGTTTCCAGAGGCATTGCACATGTTTTTTTAATTTATGTTTTCATAGATATTTCATAACATTCACTAAGGACTTTTTGGAGCTATTGAAAAAGTAGCACACAAAATTGTCTAACACATGAAAAACCCAAATACCTTCCCACAAAAGAAAGTACCTATAATCTATCTACACTAAATAATCACTGATACAATATATTATATTGTTTCATGTATGTTATGCCAACTCTGGTTTTATATCTCCGCAAAGCTAGAGTTAAAATATTTTAAACTGTTCTATATTTTTAAGTTGATATATCATGATATATCATTTCCTGTTCCATTTAATTCTTCACCAGCACAATTTTTGTTACTATTTAATTGCTATTTATTCTACTTCTAATTCCCAGAAAATTATCTTCAAATTTATCAGAATCGTGGGGTTTTTTTTCCTTTTTCCTTTTAGTATCTTCTGGACTGTGTATGTATACCCACTTTTTCATTCTTTATTTTGTTTTTATTTATCTTTCAGGATGTTGGGCATGCACTCACATGTGCTCAGTGTGTTTCTAAAGTCAGTGAGTTCAGTACTCCAATCACACAGTTGGCCATGTGGGATCTAACTGCCTTAATAACTAGGCCACAGGCTGGCCCAGACTTATCACTGTTCTAATACCTCTACATTTGTGTTTGAGCCATGGATCTATGTCATACATCATAAACTTTTGTTAGTAACCATTTTACTTTCATTCACTCTAAGAGTTCATAGATTTCTATTCTGCACACTTCATGTTCATTAATGTGTTTGTAAATGTCCAAAGAGGATGTAATTTCCTCCAAGATCTCTACCCCAAGAATATCAAAAGAAATAGAAGTCTAGACTTGCTATTATAAATTTGCAAAGAAAATTTCTCTGTTGCTTATTTTCCTTTTTATGGATTTTTAGCATCTTTGTGTCTACAAGTACTGGGATTCTTTCTTCTGTATACTCCATCTTAACTGTCATGGTGAGTTTTTTATTTGTTGCTTAAATGTCAGTCTGGATGAGTCTATTGAAGCTGCCTGTATTTTCTGGAGACTGTGCTCCCTCTGTAGCCTTTCCCAGCCACTGCCACTGCCTCTCCTCTCTACTCAGCAGTGAGGGACAAGGGTTGTGGTCTATGACTCCACCAAGACTCTCTTATTCTTTGTTTTTGTTTTTGTTTTGTTTTTTCTTGTAACCCCATGACTTTTTGAACACTTCTTTCCCTTTTGCATATGTTACAGGTTTATCTTATATTTTCTCTCCCTTGGGCCTAGAGTCTACTATTTTTCCAAGGAAACTTGATTCCTTTTAGTGGAGAACAATATATAGATACCAAGATCTGCATATTTGGAAGCCAGATGGTGATGCAGTGGTAAGACACTCTCTGCAAGGTAATCCCACCTGGAAATGATCCCAGTGCAAGTCCAGAGACTCCCTTCAGAGTATACCAGGTATACTTGCTCATCATTTAGCATTTGCTGAAGTCTGAGGATGGATTGCAGAGTCAGGACCCTATTAGGAGTGTTCTCTCTCTCTCTCTCTTTCTCTCGCTCTGTTTCTGTCTCTCTTTCTCATGGGAGAAATAAATAAATAAGCTTGAAGAAAAATCTGCATGCTAGGTGTGCTCATACCCAGTAATTCCTTTGGGCAAAGAGAGCTAGGAAATATTTATCTATTTATGTACAGCTACATTGATACACTATTTCTGTATTTATTTCTACACTATATCTAAATTAATAATTTTGAATTCTTATTGCAATTCAATACCACAAGCCACATTTTGGTTCTCTTCCTTTCCATACTTTTATCCCTCTTCAACTGTTCTGAACAGTGAGAAATGGGAATCTCATTATTCTTAATATTTTATAAGTTTTCTCAAGTCTAGAATACATAAGATTTAGTTTCAGAATTGTTAACATACACCACCAAGAAAATTAAACCTAGTGGCAATAATCTTGTTCACAGGCTTATTTATTTGTAGGTAACATTTATGTACAATAAGCTGCATAAGACCTAAGTCTAATGGATGAGTTTTGACAAATATATAAATACATATACATTACCCATAGTCTAACAAAACAAAGAAAATTTCTGTCACCATAGGAAATCCTCTCATTCTCTCATGTCCCCATGCATGTAGTTAACACCCACACCCAACACGCACAGGCAAGTGATGTTCTGAAGTCTTTTTCCTTTCTGAATTTTATTTATTTTATTTTGTGAGAGACAGAGAGAGACAAACAGGCACTTTTAATAGGGTCTCATGAAGCTGTGATTCTCCCCCACCTACTAGCCTTTCAGCCAGCTGAGATCACAGGTGTGTACACCCAGTATGTTTCAGGTCCACCCAGGATGCAAATTGCAGTCTTCCATGGGGCTCTAGCACCAAAGAGTGGCCTTCTACTTGCACCACTGCAGCCGGGCCTCCCCATCTATGATTTTTTTCCTGATATAAAACTTAGTATAAATGGGGTTAGCCACAGTGACAGAAGCAGGAGGGCACTCCTGTGAAAGGCTAGGGCTACGTGGGATACCCAGGTTTGGTTCCTGGACTAACCTAAACAGTCTGGGTACAGTAGCACACCTATAATCCTCACTAACTGGGAGACTAGGGCAGGGGAATCACCACATGGCCAGATCCTGTCAAAAATACCTCTCTCGCTTCTTTCTCTCTAACTCTCTCTCCCTCTGTCCTCTTCTCCTCCCTCTATTCCTCTTTCATTAAAAAAAAAATTAGTATAAATGAAATCATAAAATATGTACCTGTTTTATTCAGCTTATTTTATTCAGCATAATATCTATGAAATTTATTCATGGTGTCATGCATGTCATTATCAAAAAACAATTCTTGGTTTACTTACCATCATATTGAGTTCAGTGTTTTATTTTACCTTTAAATTTCTCTTTTCTATTGTCTTAGGACTTGACCTTGTTTTTTTAACTCCTTGAATTTAATGTTTATTTTATTTACTTCCATTTCTACCTTCCTTCTCCTTGCTATGTCAAAAGCATATTGTATTTTACAATAAAAAGCATCTTATTTTGGGTGTATTTTTGATGCTATCTGAAAAATACTTTGTGATAGCAGTTACAGCTTAATGTATTTCGTCCATTTCTATAAAGACTGTAAGTGGTATTTACTGCCTACCGTCTCTGCACAGCTCACAATCTAAAATTTTCACATTCTTCAGAGTTTCAAGTTGGGAACTGAGTGTGATTCTTCAATTTCTTCTATTTCAGTTGAAAAGCATTCCCTTCCTCAGAAGGGATTATCATGATTTATCTAAACGTTTACATTCAATATTGCCCTATCTTCATTATGTCTAATGGAAGTTGTCTCATGTATGTGACATGAGTAGATCAGTCTTCCCCAGTTTTTGATGTTGTGAGAGATTTCTTCAATTTTTATATCCCTTTGGAAAAAAAGAAAACCAGATTCTAAACCATTCGTGTGAGTGAGAAACTTGCAGGATAAGAGAGGGAAAATCTAATTTGAAATAAAAGAGATTGTGAAGAATAAGGTCTTCTCATTATCAAAGAAAAATTCTAAGACAATTAGTTTAAAGACTTAGAAATTGACATGTATAGGTCCATCAGAAGGGAAACAGCTTCTATGAAAACTGCCTTCCTACCAAGCAAAGATGGGATTTATGAATGTAAATTCATGGGGTTTCACCACAAAATAAAAAAGTGACCAGTCAGGTGAAATTAGTACTTGGTTTCTTATTTTAGAATTAGGGGATTGCAATGGAGCTTAGTGTACAATTTTGTGACCTAGATGTTTGTAGTTATCAGAAACTGTTGAAAATCAAATTCATTAAATTGAGTCAATTTAGTACAGTTGAGTCAAAATGGATCATGCT
>NW_006160056.1:1036504-1047723 GCF_000334495.1 Tupaia belangeri chinensis
CTGATTAGTTCTCCAAGCAAAAACAAATGCTCTGGTCTGTTCTTAAATCCTGTCATCTTTTTCTAACTTTCAATCATACATACCCTCCAAGCTCAGGGTCATATAACAAACAAGTCTGTATTCAGAAACTCAAAGCTCAACAACTATGTCCTTCATTGCTCTGTTTATACTGGACAGGATTTAGGAAATATGAATTAGATGCTGTCTTTAAGGATCTATCACCTAAAATGCCATGATGGACAACTTCACAATTGTCATTATGATTAACAATTGTTAATTCTAAACAAATGTTTTATGAAGATCTAAATCTTTTAAATATGATGAATAATTGCTAGTAAAGTAGGATAATAGAAGAACCTGCTACATCCCTTCCCCCAAAATTATATTTAAAATGTACATAATCTTTTTAAGTTATTCCAGTGACATTCCAGCTTCACATTTGTAGGCAAATTTTCCTTACGAGGATATCAAGAACCACTGTCTTCAGATGTTGAAAGCTGTTAGTCCCACCAAACCACAATTTAGTATCATACACACTACATACTACAAATTTCCAATCTTTCACAGCACATTAACAAAATTATCAGGAAAACTTGACTACCACGACCAAAGATGTTACAGAGTGCACACAATTCTGACAGGGAGAGCAACAATCAAAGAGTGGTTTTTCTTTAGGAAACCATACTACTAAAAAACATAATAGAAGTAATTTAAAATATTCAAAACACATTAAATGCATGACTGTGACTCCAAACTGCCATTTAGTATGCTTTGTATTTAGAATATGAAAACTACCCCCACCTGTGGAATGTTAAGCTGACATGCAAGAGAGTCAAAGCCTCCTATAAGTCAATATCCCACTGTTCTCTGGTTGTACTGAAAAATAAACAACCAGTAAATGATTTCACCTCTTAAAAGAAAGCATTTACACTTAAAAAATGGGATGAGGTGGGATTCTCTCCTTCTTAAAAATGTTTCTAGAGCTACTAAAAAACTTGCATTTACAAAATAGTTGATAACAATATTGATCTGGATTGTACAAGAAGGGAGGCAGGGACCATTGATAAGACATGGTTTATGATATTACTCAGACTTGACTTCTTTCTCGCCTGCTTCATCAGAGGGTGAACTCTCCTCATTTTTAGTTTCTCCATTTTCTGCAGGCAAATCTTCTTTAGTGTCTCAGTTGGCGATTCAGCCTGTTTCTCCTTTGCCCCCCTTTTTCCTTTTGTTTGCACTCTTTTGTCTGAAGATTTATCCTTCCCTGCCACCTTTTTTGAGTATTGAGTTCCAACACAAAGTTTAAAATAAATATCCATGAATCCATACTGATCAAACTACCTGATTAAACACAACTGGAGCGGAAGAGACAGATTTCCCATGCAGAAAATTTCCAGATAATTTGTAAAGGTACTTCGCTGTCAGGAAGGGGAACTGTAAGTTCTGCTCCTTTAATGTGCACTGTGCATAGTAACTTGCCTCCAGGGAATTGCACAAATAATGAGAAGAATATCAGACTAATTCCAATAGGAGAACATTCTACAAATGACCAGTGTTTCTCAACATGTCAAGGTCATGAAAAAACAAAGAAACTCTGAGAAAACGTTGCAGCTATGAGGAGCATAAGGAGACATGACAACTAAATGTAATAATGGTGTCCTGGATAAAATCTTGTCACAGGGTACCAGCAGTTGGCATAATGGCTATGTCGCTAGACTCCCATGTAGTCAACCGCAGTTCGAATCTCGGACCCAGGGGCTTAAAATTCACGCCAGGCTCGTGTGCGTGCGTGCCCAAGATCCTGAGAGGAGAATGGAGGAGAAGGGATTGTGGCCATCCCCCATGGGGGATGATTTCTCGCTTGCCATCTCTCTGTCTCTCTGTCTTTCTGAAGAGCGCACACACCCTATAGCAAAAACCTCTCCAAAAAAAAATCTTGTCACGGAAAAAGGATATTGGGTTAAAACTAAGGAAATCTGAATAATATGTGAACTTTAGCTAATCATAATGTATCAGTATGGCTCTCTACCTGATTCTTTCAATATTCAAGGGATCAATATTTATTCATTCGTTGTGACAAATATACTAATGTAAGATGTCAGTAAGAGGGAACCAGCAGTTAGCGTAATGGCTATGTCGCTGGACTCCCACGTAGTCGACCACAGTTTGCGTCCCAGACCCTGTGGCTTAAAACTCACACCGGGCACGTGTGCGTCCGTGCCCAAGATCCCGAGAGGAGAATGGAGGAGAAGGGATTGCGGCATGACCATCCCCCTGGGGGGTGATTTCTCGCTTTCTGTCTCTCTGTCTCTCTGTCTCTCTCTGTCTGTCTGGCGAGCGCATGCGCCCTATAGTGAAAAAAACCTCTCCAAAAAAAAAAAAAGAAAAAACGATGTCAGTAAGAGAAACTGGGTGTGAGGTAGAAGGGAACTCTACCATCATCACAATTTTCCTGTATGTTTAAGTCAGTGTTTTAAAGTATAAAATCTTCAGGTGATTTTGGATTGTATGTATAAACTATTAGCAATCTGAAGTCCAATTGTATTAAGTTCTTATTTATCATTCTTACCTAAGTTTGCACTGTTAACTGCATTCTTCTAAGAAAATGATTCAAAGTTATTTACTTTTATTCCTCCAGGCAAAAATTTTATTTGCCCTTCAACATGCTATTCTGTAACCTCTTATTTCAATGGTTTTCAACGCAAATTCTTTTCAGAAACCATACATTACGGAGTTGTGTTTTCAGCTTTACTGAGTGAAGGGCATTATTTCTTTCCTTTCTAGGTTCAAAATGCAAATTTTACATATATTATTTTCCTTCCAAAATGAAAAGTGTTTCTTTACTCGCTATAGGGCGCGTGCGCTCGCCAGACAGAGAGAGAGAGACAGAGAGACAGAAAGCGAGAAATCACCCCCCAGGGGGGATGGTCACGCCACAATCCCTTCTCCTCCATTCTCCTCTCGGGATCTGGGGCACACACGCACATGTGCCCGGCGTGAGTTTTAAGCCACCGGGTCTGGGACGCAAACTGCGGTCGACTACGTGGGAGTCCAGCGACATAGCCATTACGCTAACTGCTGGTTCCCATGAAAAGCGTTTCTTGTGAAATAAACAAAATACAGTGTAATATGTGAACATAATTGTGGATTTTGACGGCTGTAAGTGACCCTGAAGCAAGGAACTCTAAGTACAGCAATGTACAAATTATTCTAGCAATGACTAAATCCTGTCGGTCAGGGCAAAACGAAAGCAAAGCAAAACAAAACAAAACATTCTACAATATGAAACACATCATAGGTTAGAAATATTTATAAATGTTAGAAGTAGTGTTCATAATGAAGGTCTTCACTTTTTTCAGGATTTCTCAGGGCGGCATAGGAATTTATTTTGTGGCCTGTCATAATTCCCATGAATACAGATCAAAGGCCCTTCTCTGACATAAAAATTCCACACCACCCTGAAAAAAGCTTGGCGGGAAAGTGGTTTCCTTTGCACAGGAATCCTCTGATGTTAAAGGGGAGAATTTAGCTCAAAATAGGAGGTTGTTACTGGAGTATGATGATGTTAGAACTACAGAAAGCAGCCTCTGGATTTTGGGAAAAGATATTGGCATCCCTGAAAAACAGAATGTCAAATTTGACATAGGACAAATCATCACTGTATGGCATTTCAATATCACATTAGTATTAGAACACTGGGGGCCAGCACAGGGCATGGTAGTTGTGAAGCTAGACTCCCACATGGCCAACTACAGTTTTAGTCCCAGACCTGGTGGTTTGCTTTTACACTTTCCCTTTCTCTATTCCTCTGTCTCTATGGTGAAATTTTTTAAAATATAAAATAAGTAATAGCAACAAATAAAATAAATTTAATAAATAATTCTTAAAATATTAGCACACTTGGGCCAGTAGGTGGCATGGTGGTTAAAATGATTGACTTCCCACATAGCCAATCACAGTTCAATTCTCGGACCTGGAGACTTGCTTTCTCACTTTTCCTCTCTCTCTCTCTTTGTCTCTCTCTGGTCAAATTAAAATAATAAAAATAATAATAATAAATAAAAATAAATAATTCTTAAAAAATATTAGAACACATTCTACCAAGACCACCCGGGATTGTCTAATTTTCAAAGAGTTGTACTTTTGCCTGACTTGCTAGTTACCTTTGATTAAGACCCAGGTTCTGTGAATTACAAGTCAATGGTATAGATTTTTTTTCCTGTAGAGGTGTAAATGATTTCTCTCAGAAAAGATAACCTAAAAGATTATAGTTTTATTGCCCTGTAGGATACTAATCAGTTTTGTCTCTTACTGAGTAAACTTAATTTAGCAAGTCTTTTTTTTCCTGGCTAGCTCAATATAAATCAATAACTCACACTCCCAATACCTCTGTTTCAATCTCTCTTCCTATATACAAGGGATCTTTAAAAAGTTCCTAGAAGTCCATATTACAAAAAAACTAAGCACGGATTTTAATCCTTTTGCACCAAAATAAACTCATAACTTTAATTCCATTTCCATGAACTTGTTGAAGTCTCCTCATATACACATACACATAAATAAACATACATATATTTAGAGTATACGTGTATATATATACATGCACATGCTTGTATATACATGTATTTACCTGTGAAATAAACAAAATACTGTATAATATATGAACATAATTGTGGATATCCATAATAGACGTATAATATATATATATATATATTATTCATAATAGATGTATAATATAATGTGTATATATCTCTCAAATTTTATGCTAAATGTTTTTTGAGGAACTTAACTATTCTGCTGTCAACCTCACCAATAAGTCAAATATATGTTTGATACGTGTTTATTAATGCTTCCATAAAAGATTTCAAAGTCATTTATTTTCGCTTCCCCAGGCAAGACCTTGATGTGTACTTTACAGCCTGCTAAAAGAGATATGTCACTGAAAGAAAGGCTTATATATAAATTTATTCGTTTAGAACTATTTTACTGCCATCTAATTCACCTCTTCCCTGCTTCTACATAGGTCTTCAACTATTTATGATATGAAGTGTCTTAAGAAGTTATTTGCGGGACCAGCAGTTAGCGTAATGGCTATGTTGCTGGACTCCCATGTAGTCGACCATGGTTCGCGTCCCGGACCCAGTGGCTTAAAACTCACGCTGGGCGCGTGTGCATGCGTGCCCAAGATCCCGAGAGGAGAATGGAGGAGAAGGGATTGTGGTGCGGGCATCCCTGGCGGGGGGGGATTTCTCGCTTTCTGTCTCTCCGTCTCTCTCTGTCTGGCGAGCGCATGCGCCCTATTGCAAAAACCTCTCCAAAAAAAAAAAAAAATTAAAAAAAGAAAAAGTTATTTTTAAATGGAGGCCAGCAAGTGATATAGTGGTTAAGGTGCTGGACTCCCACATGGCCAACCAAGGTTTGAGTCCTGGACCTGGGCGCTTGAGGATTATGCTGGGAATGGTTACATGCCTGTCCAAAATCCTGAGAAGAGAAAGGAGGAGAAGAAGGGATTGCGGCATGGCCATCCCCCCGATGGAGGAGATGATTTCTCATTTTCCCTCCGTCTCTCTCCAGTGAAAACATGCACCCTATGGCAAAAACGTTAAAAAAAAAAAAAAGAAAAGGAAGAAGAAGTATTTGTGAACAATGATCAGTGGCGACAGACATAGATGATTTCACTTTGACAAAGTTTTCAACTTTGACTCATGATGGGTAAACAAATTTAATGTATCATAAATTTCAGAGGTTTTATCAGTTGGCAGTTATCAGTTGGAGAAAAATGCTTTTGTTCATGATGTTTATACTTTAAAAGAAAGCAATTTTCTTAACTACAAATCGACATTTAATTATTTCTACCAAATAGTATCTGAAAAGAAATAAAGTAGATTTCACTCTGTGAGTTAAATTTGGAGGATGGGGTGGGGTAGGTAATATCATTAATTGAGAATATTTGTCAAGTACTTGATTACTTGATTTTCCTTTTTTTTTTTTTTTTTTCCAACATAGGGTGTATGCACTCACCAGAGAGGGAAAGTGAGAAATTACTCCCCAGGAAGATATGGCCATACATACCATAATCCCCTTCCCTCCATTCTCTTCTTTGAATTTTAGGTATGCATACACACACCCAGTATGATTTTCAAGCTGCCAGGTTCGGAACTCAAACTGTGGTGGGCCATGTGAAATCCAGCTCCTTAACTGCCCGTCCACCTGCTGGTCCCAAGTACTTGATTTTTAATATTGTTTCTTTTGTGATATAATCACAGCAGGATCAAAGGAAATTATATAAATAATTGAAATAAACAAGAGAAGGGCAGAATGACAGTTATATTAAATGCCTTAATTATATAGACCAATTATATTGAACAAGTCATTTACCTACTCTGTCATCTTTTCTTTTATTATTATTTTAAAGATTTTTGCTTTAGGGCACATGCGTTCCTTAGAGAGAATGAGAGAAAGTCAGAGACTGTGAGAGAAAAAAGTGAGAAATCAGCCCCCCGGGAGGATGGCCACACCACAATCCCTTCTCTTCTATTCCCCTCCCAGCATCTTGGACACATACACACGTGCACCTGGTATGATTTTTAAGCCACCTGGTTCGGGATTCAAACTGCAGTCAATCACATGGGAGTCCAGCAATGTGACCACTATGCCATCTGCTGGCCCTCAGTCATTTTAAGAATAAAGCTCAAAAATATGATAGTCATCCTTGAAACTCTCCTGTATGTAGCTTCTGAGACAAAATAAATAAATGTCAGCGAAAGTATTGACTGATGTAATCATTTTTTAAAATTATTCACTGAATTTTATTTATTATTACTATTATTTGTTAGTTTTACATAGGTTACATGCACTCACTAGAGAGACAAGAAAGGTGAGAAAGCAAGTCACCAGGTCTGGGGTTTGAACTGCGGTGACCATATGGGAGTTCAGTGCCCCAACCACTACACCACCTCCTGGCCCTGCTGTAATTATTATTGCTGCCAAAAAGTCCCTAACTGTTTATACCTTTATATAATAGAGTATGCATTTTACAAATAAATGGACATAGAAGTGCAAATTCTGTCCCAGTGAAGATTTCTTACTTATCCTTCTTATGCTTATTTGTCAAGATTTTTACTGATTTTTTATTATTTATACATCACCATTAAGAGCCAATGAAGGACATGGCTAGAATTTGAATGCAAGATTTTAAACTCTACAGTCATTGTTTTTCCTAGGAGCAATCATATCCATATTCTGCACATTTTGACTTTACATTATTTTAAATCAGGTTGATTAAACCTTGTGCTGTGTTTCAGGATGGAAAATAGCATTTTCAACATTTCACTTCCTTAGGAATAGGACCATATCTTATAGGCATGCATATAAGGTAAATTCTTGATTATCCATGCCAGTAAAGAACATTAGCATGAGAAATTTTAAAATTGCAGTTAGTCTACCACCTGAAATTGAGATGAGTCTTACTGCAAAGAAGTGAAGGTGTGTTTTCATGTCTATTTATACTTATTAATTTCCTGACAAACACCATGGAGTCAACTCCTGACTGTTTCCCATGAATTTTCTGTAAAATTTCTAAAATAGATTGGGATTTCCTAACTCATTGTCATATTTAGAACACATGGAGGTTAATATTTATTTTACTCGAGTATTATCTCTATTACTGAGACAAATTATATATATTTTTAAAAATTTTATTTTAAGATTTTTATTTCTTCTATGAGCCAGAGAGAGAGAGAGAGAGAGAGTAAACCCCAGTAGGGTCTTCACACCGTAATCCATCCCTGGTCTTAACCAGCCCAGTTCGTGGGCATACATGTGCGTGCCCATGTATCCCAGCATGCCCAGGGAAGTCCAGGCATGCAAACCCAGGACCTTTCCCACATGGGTCCAATTACATCACCACTTGGCCCACAAATTAAAGCCAACACATATAGTAAATCTTTGTGTCTTTCAGCCAATTTAATAGACATAGAAATAGCACTACCATTTGGACAGTTTTCAAACATAAAGGTGAGAAATATGACTATTGTACATCAGTCAGATGGAAAGGACAGTCATACTGGCTTGAGGTCTAAGAACCTCAGGTTCCAACAGGTTCCACTATGTCACATTCCAAATGTGACATAAAGAGATTGGGAAATCGCCCAAGATTGTTTTCCTCAAATGGAAAAATCAGAGAACTAGGCTAACTTCTAGTCTAAGGTCTCTTTCATTTTGTGATTTTCTCCAAATTTCTACAAGCATAGAAAATAAATTCCAAATAAAATTCTTATTTGGAGATAAATTTAAATAGATTTTACTTCCAGGGTGAAAAAAAGAAAACACTTTTACTTATATTTTACATTTACTCAAAAAGTTAAAATAACTAATAAAATAATTCCTTCATAACTATTAATTTTTATTACTGGAGAAATAGTTTATTGTAACACCTGAAACAGTAGCAATTCATCTAAAGTTGTAAATATTTCTCTCTTTTTAAAAAAAATTGTTTTATTTTAACTTTATTTGCTTATTGTTTTTAATTTGACCAGAGAGGGACAAAGTGAGAAAGAGAGAGAACAGGAAAGAAAGAAAGCAAGCCACCAGGTCCAGGACTAAAACCGCAGTTGGTCATGTGGGAGTCCAGTGCCCTTAACCACCATGCAACTTGCCAACCCCAATATTTCTCTCTTTTAGAAAAAACTTGCGATAGTACACAAGCATGCTCCAGAGAGAGAGACTGAGGCAAAAAAAGAGAAAGAAAAAGGGAAAGAAAGGAAACACCCACTAGAGGGGATGGCCACATTGTCATCCCTTCTCTGTTCTGCTCCTGGGATTTTTGAAAATGCATGCATACATTCCGGATGTGTTTTTCAAGCCACCAGGATCAGGACTCGAACTGCACATTCAGCCATGTGAAATCCATCCACCTTAACCATCAAGTTACTGGCTGGCCCCTAAAAATGTATATATTTCTTAAACTTTGACTAACTGCAGCAGTGTTTTTTGATATGTTATGTGAAAAATGTAATATTTTAAATGATAAAGAGTATATAATATTAGCTTGTCAGAAAAGTCATCATGCATTTTTGGATAGAAAAACATGGAAAAATAAGTCATGACATTTCCAACCACCCAATAACTTTTAAAAACAAGTGTTTTGTATATTAAGGTGCTTATTATCTGAGAACATTTTAGTTAAAAACTATCACAAGTCTCTGTAGCATTCGCTTTTGCATACAGTCAATGGAATCAATAGTAGAACCTACATAACTCAAATAGCCAGCTTTGAAAACTGAAAACTTCATTCTTCTGTGTGAATTATATCAGCTTTGAGGATTTTTTTTCCCCAACCCTTTCATTCTCCTTTATCTGCCTCGCCAAAAATTCCCACTTAAATATTATCTTCAGTCTCATTAATATCTAACTAAATGTGCTTTGCCAGAAAAACCTGGCAGCTTAACTAAGTCAAACAAAAAAAGTAAATAACTTCCAGAAGAATTAAAACTCAGTCTTTCTATTAGTGTAGGCATTTCAGTTCTGTTCAGGGGCCTTCTCAAAAGTATCTGGCAATAGTTTCCATGGTGACTGAAGAGCGTGCTTTGACAAATCTTGAAACAAATAAGAATCTTTGTTTTTCACAAACGGGCAACAATTTACCTCTCAACTGCTCAATGGAAGACATTTGAGTCTATTTTTGTTTGAGACAAATAGTGGAAGACAGCCAGTTCTGTGAATTACACAAAACCCGAGAGGTAGATATTAGTCAAGTTGAGGTTAGTACAGGATACGATTATACATCCCAATTATTTCAGCGTTTCTAGGGTATTTTTTTCAAAAGGAGGAATATATTATTATGTTAAATATCTTATGCTATCATGAAGAACTTTAAAATTAATTTTTTTAAACCAATGACTTTTCACGATTATTGTTGCTTTTTAAATTCTTCATGTGTGATATAAAATGCAAAGTTATAACAGCAAAAAGGTCAAAATTGGTATTTAATTTTTATAGGGTTTTTTTCAGTAGGAAAAAATGAGAATGGATAAATGGCAATGGGAATGTGCAAGGCAGTATAGGAAGAAATAAAATACTTGCAAACTATTAAGCTGAAAAACAGGTATAGCCTTTCAAAGTCTTAAAAAAAAAAAAAAAACACCAAACTCAAACTTATAAAAAGAAAGTTTGTATTACTCAAGAACAAATCATGACCATACTTGAAGATACCTCTGCAAAAACTTGTCTAGCAAAGATAATAAAAACAGATAGATCTGTCTCAATCCCAAAACAAAAATCCACAAAAAGACAGTCCACTCCCTAGAAAGGAATCTGTGTTTCTCTTGGTCGTGACATAGGTTACCAAGGTAGTGGTTACATTTGAGAGGTCCCTGGCTACGAGGCTATGATCTTGAAGACGTGGAGTAGAATCTAAAGCAAACAAACCCTTACAATAGACTAACTTGTAGTCTCTAGAGCTCAGACACCTGAACTCTAGCAAATTAAACCTTTTATTACAAATCTAAGGCAAATATCAAGGTAACTAGTGGAAAATTTAGGCTAAAACTGCTTTTATTTCAACTCTCCAGAGCAAAAATTTAGAACGTGTTCATGTGGTATTTTTTTTAGCAACCTTATTGTTAGCCCACGTGAGGCCTTTGTGTTGTCTGGAGAGTATGGTGTCAGGGTTCAGTGTAAACAAAATACAACCTGGGTTAAGCTCCCCTTCGCTCTTTCATCCAGACACATTTGTGCTATGCACAAACTGCATAACAGTACCAGGTGCCTGGTCAGTTAATACTAACTGGAACCAATACTTCATATCTGTTATTAAAGGATGTTAGCATTTATATGAATTGTATCATTATGCTTTGAGAACCTACTATTGAGTTGTCAGAAAAGTCATCACCTTTTTTTTTTTTTAAAGAGAGATTTTTGTTAAAGGATGTATGCGCTCACCAGAAAGACAAAGACAGAAGACAGAAAGCGAGAAATCACCTCCCAGCCCCAGGGGGATGGCCACTCCACAATCTCTTCTCCTCCATTCTCTTCCGGGATTTTGGGCATACATGCACACTCACCCAGCGACAATTTAAGCCACCAGGTCCAGGACTCGAACTATGGTTGATGACGTGGGAGTCCAGCAATGCAATCATTACTCCATCTGCTGATTCCAGTCATGATGTATATTTTTCTATTTTTCTTTTTCTTTTTTTTTTTTTTTGAGAGGTTTTTGC